>NW_006209381.1:490569-549587 GCF_000334495.1 Tupaia belangeri chinensis
TAGATATATAAGTGCCTATTTCCCACTTTGGATACTGAACACCCGTGTGGGAACTTGAGCAAGCTGTTCTAATCCCAGATGCCTAGGCATCTTCTACATAAAAGCATCAGGATTTTTGTCAGGCCAATAGCCATGAAACATCTGTAAAGTTATGGACCCTTTTGCCTTAAAGAGTATGGTTTCCTAGTGTGAATGATGAAGTCTCGATTAAATTGTCCATGAAGAGGACTATAGGTGTAAGCAAAGGAGCACAGTCCCTTGTGGACACCAACATTTGGAACACGGTTTCTGGAAACTACATGTGAAATAGCTACCTGAGAGGCGACTTTGAAAAGGCTTGTCCTCTGGTCCACAATGCACGGTCTCTCAAAGTTGTCATGAGAGAGAGCTTAAGACCGGCAGATCCAAGCAACCACAATAAGCATTCCATTCAGAACTTTGGAAGTGGTTTGTTCTGCCAGCACTTACACATGTTCTCATTTGTAAGTCAGATCATCTTTCTTTCCCAGGACGGCAACCGTAGCACAAAGAAGAAAGCCGAGCACCACACACCCTGAATCTGAATCATAGGTCAAGCTGAGGCCACCTTCTCATGGACATCCTGATGGTGAAAAGCTTTACAGAAGCATTATGGCCCACAAATTGGCTCATGAGCATCGTCTATTGTTCTGGTTTCCTTTATCTTTGTATGAGGGAATGTTACTGAAAAGTTTCTCGCTAGCACGGTGGCTCATGCCTGTGATCCCAGCTACCTAGGAGGCTGAGGCAGGAGGATCGCTCGAGTCCAGGAGTTCTGGGCTGTAGTGCGCTATGCTGATCGGGTGTTCGCACTAAGTTCAGCATCAATATGGCGACCTTCCAGGAGCGGGAGACCACCAGGTTGCCTGAGAAGAGGTGAACTGACCCAGGTTGGAAAAGTCCCTCTTTAAGACATATATGAAATAAAGAACCAAGTGCAATGTGACCTAGAACCACGCATTTGGTGACCAACAGGGCGAGGAAAAAGGTAACAACTTTGGTATTTCAAAATAGGAGCAGGGACCAATAGATGGCATAATGGTTATGTCACTGGACTCCCACATAGTTGACGGTGGTTTGAGTCCCAGACCCGGTGACTTAAAATCATGTTGGATGCATGTGCATGTGCACCCAAAATCCCAAAAAGTGAATGGAGAAGGGATTGTGCTGCAGCTATCCCCCGGGGGGTGATTTCTCGCTTTCTATCTCTCTCTGTCCAAAGAAGAAAGCCGAGCACCACACACCCTGAATCTGAATCATAGGTCAAGCTGAGGCCACCTTCTCATGGACATCCTGATGGTGAAAAGCTTTACAGAAGCATTATGGCCCACAAATTGGCTCATGAGCATCGTCTATTGTTCTGGTTTCCTTTATCTTTGTATGAGGGAATGTTACTGAAAAGTTTCTCGCTAGCACGGTGGCTCATGCCTGTGATCCCAGCTACCTAGGAGGCTGAGGCAGGAGGATCGCTCGAGTCCAGGAGTTCTGGGCTGTAGTGCGCTATGCTGATCGGGTGTTCGCACTAAGTTCAGCATCAATATGGCGACCTTCCAGGAGCGGGAGACCACCAGGTTGCCTGAGAAGAGGTGAACTGACCCAGGTTGGAAAAGTCCCTCTTTAAGACATATATGAAATAAAGAACCAAGTGCAATGTGACCTAGAAGCACGCATTTGGTGACCAACAGGGCGAGGAAAAAGGTAACAACTTTGGTATTTCAAAATAGGAGCAGGGACCAATAGATGGCATAATGGTTATGTCACTGGACTCCCACATAGTTGACGGTGGTTTGAGTCCCAGACCCGGTGACTTAAAATCATGTTGGATGCATGTGCATGTGCACCCAAAATCCCAAAAAGTGAATGGAGAAGGGATTGTGCTGCAGCTATCCCCCGGGGGGTGATTTCTCGCTTTCTATCTCTCTCTGTCCGGCAAACATGTAGCAAAAATCTATAGCAAAATAAGAAGAATAAAATAGGAGCAAAAAATATTCAAAATGCAAGTGAGCTAGAGCAATTTCAGTACATCTGGACTACAGGCCTGGAAGTAGAAAGCAAGGGAAGCTATGGTGAGCTACGCTGCGGCATGAGCCCGTTCACAGCCTCAGCTGCGGACAACCCTGCAGTCTTGGACATCTGTGATACCCTTTGAACCAAGGGAGAGCATCTGGACTCCTCTGAAGAGACGGGGCATGACGGCTCCTCTCTTCTCCATTCTCATTATGTCAGTGAGCACTGGTCGGAGTATGTCTTATGAATAAGGTCAGAGGTTTAGAACCTCAGGTTCTCAGCTGTTCAGGAGAGACCACAGTCCACTGGCATTAATAGCAGGAGAGCACACAGCATGACAGCTGTCGTTTAGAGAAAGGCGGAGCTCAGTCCAGAAGGAACTATGTCCCTCGGGCTGCTCACATTTCCCTAGAGAAGACAGGGGAGTCTAAATAAATTACAGGAAAACAGCAATCTCATAAGTCCCTGAGCCAGATTAGCAGACTCCAGACCTCCCTTTCTCTGAGTCAGAGTGGAGGAAACAAGCCTTCCAGAAGCATTCTTTCTTAGCCCCGTACTCTGGGTCACTGGTTGCCAAAAACAGGCACAGAAGTGGTTAAAAGAAATATGTTCCACTCCAAAATCTAATGTATATTCAGGTTCTTGGAAAAGTGACATATGGGCCACCAGGTGACATGGAGGTTAAGGCAGCTGGACCTCTCCTGTCCGCTTTCTTGGTTTGAGTACCAGATCTGGCAGCTTAGAAGTCATGCTAAGTGTATGTGTATGCATCCAAAATCCCAGGGAGAGAACAAAGGGATTGTGATGGGGCCGTTCCTCCTGGGGGGTGATTTCTCACTTTCTCTGTGTCTCTCTGGAAAGTGCAGTGCACACATGCTATAACAAAAACTTAAAAAAAAAAAAAACAAGAAAAAGTGACATACAAATCTTACAAATATCTTCACCTTGAATTGCTGTCTTAATTTTCTTTTTATTTGTCATTAATTTAATTAATATTTAAAAACCAGAAACAGGGGACTGGCAGGTGGCATGATGGTTAAGGGTGCTGGACTCCCACATGGTCACCATGGTTCATGTTCCAGACCTGGCAGCTTGCTTTCTCACGCTCCCTCTCTTTGTCTCTCTGTCTCTCTCTGGTCAAATTAAAACACAGTATTGAGTCATTAAAAGAAAACATGATGCATTTTTATGTTTTTCTATGCAAAGATATGTCATGACTTTTCTGATGATCCAATAATAATAAATAAAATTAAATAATTATTTATAAAAATTTTAAAAAGCAGTTGTTAAAATTTCTTTGTGAATGTCAATTTACAATTCCTATAGGAGTGGAAGTCTGAAAGCTTCTACTTTAGGAAGTTTTGGAGTACTTCTTCGTTGGTCAGTCAGAGCTCATGACACAGTTTCACTCAAATAGGCATTTGCCAAGAGACAAGAGGTAAATCAAAGATGTTGAGTATTCTTTTTTAAAAGAACTAGCAACAGAATAAATGTTTCAAATAGTGTAAGTACATAAAAGTTACAAAATATTTTCTTCTATTAAAATAGATGATGCATCTCTCTGTTCTAAAAACCTATTGCAACGTAACATTTAATATGGTTTTATAATAATCCCATGCATTAGCCATTACTTATTTTTCATCTGCCATAAGAAGTAGAGATGAAGGTTGCTCTTTAAATTGTAGAACATAGCAACTCAGGCGACTAGATGAACTGTATGGAGAACCATCATCCTGATTTCCTGAGTGCTTGTTAAGACTGTGGAGGCACCTTCCAGTTTCCACCCTGAAACCTCCGGACACAGTGGCTGCACTCTTTCTCTTTCAGATGCAGACCGATTCCTTGGAAGTAACTCTGCACAGTCACTCTGCGGTTCTCACTTCCCAGGGGCAACTGTTCCACCTTCTTTCCTCATTCAGATCTCCAGATCATCCAGCTTCTGATGAAATCCACTGAGAAATTTCTCCAGAAAGCTTTCATTCCAGGTCCACACGGTGTTTTCTACTTCTCCCAGAATATAAGGTTCTATGGAAATCTCAAATACCTTATAATACGAGTTTTATTACTAACTCAGTAATGTTAGAGTGTCAGTTTTCTCATGTATAAATTATACTCAAAAGTTTCCTCTAGTTGTAAAATTCTTTGGTTGTGCATATATTCCAAATACCTTTTTTTTTTCCTCTAAAGGAAGATCGAATGTTTGCAAATATTTTCACTCATTCTGTGGGTTACCTCTCTATTTACTCATTTTGCAAGTGAATCTTCTATTTGCTTTTCTAGGGGCAGGCAGGTGGTGTGGTGGTTGAGGACGCTGTGGCCCACATGGTTGACTGTGGTTCTCACTTTCTCTATCTCTGTCTCTCAAATTAAATAATAATAATAAAGTTAAATAAAAATAATTCTTTAAAAAATGTATATGTTTGCTTTGCTGTGCAGAAGCTTTCTCCTTTTTTTTTGCTTGATGTAATCTTGTCTATTTTGGTATTGTTGCCTATTCTTAGAGGTCTTATTTAGGAAATCTTGCCTACTTAAAGTGTTTATCCTATATTCTGTTTAGTTTTATAGTTTTTGGCTTTATTTTTAAGTTGTTGATCCTCTTGAGTTACTTCTTGTAAATGGTGAGGGACAGAGGTCTAGTTTCATTCTTCTGCAGGTGGATATCCAATTTTCCCAGCACCACTTATTGAAAGGCTGCTTTTTCTCCACTGTATTGTCTTGGAAGCTTTGTCAAAAATCAATTGACTGGGGAACCAGCAGTTAGCGTAATGGCTATGTCGCTGGACTCCCACATAGTCGACTGCGGTTCGCGTCCCAGACCCGGTGGCTTAAAACTCACACCAGGCGTGTGTGCATGCATGCCCAAGATCCCAAGAGGGGAATGGAGGAGAAGGGATTGCAGCGTGACCATCCCCCCTGGGGGGTGATTTCTCGCTTTCTGTCTCTATGTCTCTCTCTGTCTGTCTGGTGAGCGCACGTGCCCTATAGCAAAAACCTCTCAAAAAAAATTTTTTTTTAAATTAAAAAAAATTAAAAATCAATTGACTGTATTTTTTTGTTTTTAGAGGTTTTGTTTTGTTTTGTTTTGTTTTTGCCTTAGGGCACGTGTGTTTGCCAGAGGAGAAGGGACAAAGATATTGAGAGAGAAAGTGAGAAATCACCCTACAGGAGAGATAGCCATGCTGCAATGACTTCTCCATTTTCCTCTTGGAATCTTGGGCACACGTATATACATGCCCAGCATGACTTCAAGTCACCAAGTCTGGGACTCAAACCACAGTCAGCCATGTGGGAGTCCAGTGGTGTAACTGCTATGCCATCTGCTGACCTCCCAATTGGCTGTGTGTTGTAGGATTTATTTCTGTATCTTTTCTGTGCCATTGGTCTACATGTCTGTATTTGTGACAATACCATGCTCTTTCAGTCATTATGGCTTTATAGTATATTTTGAAGTCAGGTAGCATGACTCCAATCTTACTTTTTTTGTATTGTATTGATTTTGTGATTCTAAACAAATTTTATTATTGGTTTTTTTTTTTCTATTTTGGTGGAGACTATCACTCGTATTTTAATAGGAATTACACTGAATGCATAGATCACTTTGGTTATTATCAACATTTTACCTATATTGATTCTTCTAGTTCACAAATAAGGGATGAATTTTGCAAGCGAATCTCCTTCTGCTTGTAATTAACAATAGTAGGGAGGTCATTCTGACAGTATAATTAAATAGAAATGTGCTTAGTAGGTACATGGTAGAGTATGAGCCAATTTACTCTAAAGCTTATCCAACAGGAAATCTCTGTGAATTATCTCTAGATAACTGCTGTCTATTGGCAATGCTTTATTAAAATTGAAAGGTTTCTTAGCAACTGCTTCTCAAAGGAACTACTGTTGCAAGAAGAGTTAGGCCAATGTTTGTCCTCTATCACTGCCAGACAGAATAACCTCAAGATGTTAATGATAGAAACCATAATACTCAGACAGAAACAATTTACCCTAAGCAGGCAAACAGACTTCAACTTGCAGTTTTCCAGATATAACGTTTCAAATTTAGGCCAATTTATAAGCTATTGTTTGGCACAGATCAGATATTTTCTGCCACAGAACCATTAAAAGTAGACTAAAGTTTAACTTAAATGCTTGAAACAGGAGATAAATTCAGAATTACATAGTCAGTTGACTTGGCTGGTTATCATTACGCTATGACCTTCCAGCATCTAAGCACAGAGCTTTGAGTTAAAACCCTGCCTAGTTTAGTTTAATTTCATATGGTCTCGTGCTTCAGATTTTTGTTCCTATCCTTCAATGACTTGCAGCATTTTGAGGCTAAGAGGCTAAGAAAAAAGAAGGCAATGCCTTTGTGGCTATTGTATTCTACCCTCCTCTGAGATGAGAATCATCTCCTACTTTGTCATTATGCATACAGACTCTCTTCTAAGTGGAGAATCAGTATCTGTTTTGGATTCCAAATTTATATGTGATTAGATTCACAGCACACAAATTAGATTTAGCCAGACTTCTCTACACTGGCCTAAGACATTTCTCAGTGCTTTGAAAACTACTGACAAGCTAACATGCAGCCCATTAAATGTTCTACTCCGGTTCTGGGAGGGATCTGCTCATGTCCCTGGGCCTGCAGTAGGTTGCTTAGTCTTCTCACTGACGTTATGAGTTTGATAACTATTATCAATTGATGATGATACTGTTGACAACTGGGCAAATTAAGGTTCAGGGAGGGACAGAGAGCTGGAAACAGGCCAGGTGCGGGAAGGTGGCTCTAGGAAAGTCTGACAGCCAGTATACGATGGGCAGGACAGGGGCAGAAGTGGGACGGTACATGGAGTGAAACTGCACATCCTTCTGGGACTTCGCAACACCCGGAGTACATCATTGTGCCCTGAAGCATTTTACAACATTCTACCCTTCAAAGATGCAGGAATTCCCTATCAAGTTCCTTCTAACTTCCCTAGGACAACAGTAGCTCTTTTGGGAGCCCAGGCCCACTTAACACCTTCATACCTGGGCTACAACGAGCAGCCAACGGGATGCCCACAGCCCAGGAATTTTCTGGCCATTTTAACTGCCTGCCTGATGCCTCTTCTTCTCACTCTCATCCTTCTCTCTTTTACTTATCCTCTCCCACTACCTTCTCCATCCTCCCCCCCAGAGGTGCTCCCATTAGGACAGGCACCCTCTGGCCTTTTTCTCTCCCTTTCTCCTTGACTTTCTGCCCAGAACTTCCTTCCCAAGAGAGAAAACAGAGCTCAGTCTCCCAGCCACCATGACTCTTCCATCCAAAGCTTATCCTTTAGTCGGGGATACTCTTCATTCATTGTCACAATCCATGGTCCAATGACCCTGGGTGTTAGGTCTTAGACATGCTCTCAAACATCTCCTTCCTGAGCCTTAAGCTCTTCTAGGGAGGAGAGAGAAACTTCTCATCTTTTTCCTTCCCTTTCAGGCCAAGGGTGCTTGGCTTCCCTGGAACTGGTGGGAGGAGGAGCTGTATGCAGGATAGAGGCAATACCCTAGGTGCTTTACCCAAGCCCAGAGACTTAAGGCATGGAGCCATGAAAAAAAATATTCTTACTTTGCTTTGGGAAACTTCCACTCTTGTGTGTTTCTGAGAACGTGTGAGATTTTTGCTTCTTGAATAGCTTTTGACTAAAAGTGTTACCAACCTTCCTCACCTCAACTTTGATCAATTCCCCTCACGTAAACTCACCCAGACACAACTCTCAGAGTTACAGCCAGCGCTGGTCTCTCGGTGAACATTTGCTTCATGATGACATGACTGAAGAGACAGATTGACCAAGCTCCATAGTTTGACTTCAGGATTACATTGTTGGAGGGTGTGGTCAGGAGGTTTATTGTGTCTATTTAAGAGTGGTGCTTCAATTAGAACATCAAAGAACTCTCTGTCCCCATTTTCCACTCCAGGTAAGAACTAAATATGAAGAGCAGAATTATAGCTAGGGATGCCGCGGCAGACAGATTCTGTCTGAGGAACAGACATTCTGCAAAACCCTCTTTTAAATAGCACACATCCTGAGTGTTACGTGGCATGCTGCCAGTTCCCAGTATAAGTTAGAGGTGGGTGCCAAGGCTACACCTCATCACTGAATCTGGCACTGGGGAAGGGGTATGTTTAGGCTATTTTGTGGTCATCAAGGCCTCCTTCTCCTCTAGAGTCCCTTGTGTACCATCATCGTCATTTGGAATTACTGCTGGTGTTGGTGGGGTTTGGTTGTCATTAATCCTTATCATGAGGATTATGAGGACTGTCTGTTCATGGGTTCTGCAGAAGGTGAAAGAGAGCTTCTTCTCCATACTCTTATTTCCTAAGCACGTTTTTCCTTTGCATGAGGTAAATTTGAAGTTGTTCATTTCCTTTCTCAATTCAATATTCTCTACAAAACAGGATCACGAAATTCCTTTAGGTTTTTTTAACAAATAGAAATTCCAGTTCTTGGCACTAATACAGATTTTACTACATGGTAGCATATGTCTCTGCTCTTTTTAGAGCAGATTTTAAAATAGGTAGTAAAATGTTCAGGATTCGAGGACCAGCAGGTGGTGTGGTGGTTAAGGCGCTGGACACTCCCACATGGCCAACCGTGGTTTGAGTTCTGGACCTGGTGGCTTGCTTTCTCACTTTCCCTCTCTCTCGCTTTCTGTGTCTCTCTCTGGGCAAAGTAAAATAAATGAATGAATAAATAAAATTAAATAATTCTTTAAAAAAGAAACGTGTTCAGGATTCAACATACCACCTAAATTGATGATCTGTAGTTTCAATGTAAAAATCAAATATTCAAAAAATACATCAATACATTTTAATTTAGGTGCTTAATTATTGGCATGAATAAACTAGACCAATAATGAAGTATACTCAGTGAAGTTATACTTGTGCTATATTTAATTAACACCTGAGTATTCTTGTAACTACAATATTCTGGGGATGATAAAATATAGGAACTGTTTACTCCATGTGAAAATAGTAACTTAGAAAATCATATCAATACCAAAGATTGAATAATGAAAATCTTTCAAATGTGTCCTAACTTTGGAGAGAATATTCTTTCTTTGTTCACTAAAAACCATCAAAAATGGTAATTTATTGTATAGCATTACCAAAATCTTATTTATATTAGTAGATTAGCTTATAGGAGAAGTTAACTACAGTGTGTATTTCTGAAGATAAAAAATACACACTTATTGGGAACCAGCAGTTAGCGTAATGGCTATGTCACTGGACTCCCACGTAGTCGACCGTGGTTCACGTCCCGGACCCGGTGGCTTAGAACTCATGCCGGGCGTGTGTGCGTGCGTACCAAAGATCCCTAGAGGAGAATGGAGGAGAAGGGATTGTGGCGTGACCATCCCCCCTGGGGGGGTGATTTCTCACTTTCTGTCTCTATGTCTCTCTCTGTCTGGTGAGCACACACGTCCTATAGCGAAAACCTCTCCAAAAAAAAAAAAATACACACTTATTTTATCTTAATAATATGTATGTTGAGTACTAAACATAGTAGTAAAGAAAGTTAAAATATGTAAATGTTAAAATTTTTAAATATACTCAATTTGCATCATATCAGTTTTACCTAGGAAGCAAATTATAACTAGATTTCATAGAATAAAATATAATTTTATATTAAAATGACTTTAATAAAACTTTTATTAATTTTTTGCTTATAAAATGGAAAATCAGACATAACCCAAAGAAGTTTTTCCAAGGAAATTTTATGCCTAAATATAAAAATTTTGATATTTCTCTAAATATATAATGATTAAGGAAAATGTATAAAACATGTGTAAAGTAGGGATACAGAAATAAATTGTATAATTTAAAAAGTGGAATCACAGGGAACCAGCAGTTAGCATAATGGCTATGTCACTGGATTCCCACGTGGTCGACCGAGGTTCGCGTCCCGGACCCGGTGGCTTAGAACTCACGCCGGGCACATGTGTGTGCGTGCCCAAGATCCCGAGAGGAGAATGGAGGAGAAGGGATTGCGGAGTGACCATCCCCCCTGGGGGGTGATTTCTCGCTTTCTGTCTCTCTGTCTCTCTCTGTCTGTCTGGTGAGCGCACACGCCCTATAGCGAAAACCTCTCCAAAACAAAAAAACAAAAAAACAAAAAAAAAAGTGGAATCACATACCTGGAACTATGTACATCACAACTTTATTCACACATGTATAAGTAATTTTAATATAGAAAATAAGGGACCAGCAGTTAGCACAATGGCTATGTCGCTGAACTCCCATGTAGTCGACCGTGGTTTGAGTCCCGGACCCAGTGGCTTAAACTCACGCCAGGCACATGTGCGTGTGTGCCCAAGATACCGAGAGGAGAATGGAGAAGAAGGGATTGCAGTGTGTCCACCCCCCCACCCCCGCAGGGCAATTTCTTGCTTTCTGTCTCTCTGTCTCTCTGTCTCTCTCTGTCTGTCTGGCGAGCTCACACGCCCTGTAGCAAAAACCTCTCCAAAAAAAAAAAAATAGAGAGAGAAAATAAAATTATTTCTTTTAACATTTCAATTTATTTTATACACCAGGTCATAGATCATTCCAATCAATGTACAGACTTCAAATTTTCTGAGACAACTTTAATTAATCCTCTAACACACGAATAGTTTTTGTCCCTGGAATACATTGTCTTCAAAAAACATGAAGTCCTAGATAAAAACAGAAATACAGAAATAAGTTTTCAGCAACCAAAGAGATCAATTCTTAGATGCAGATATGCTAAGGGAGCTGATGAAACACAGTGACATACCTGTTAAATAAGAGAAATTAAGTGTAAGAAACAATACAGAAAAAATATATAAACTTTACCTTCAGCTTTCTATTTTAATAGCAATTGACTTATAATCCTGTTCATTTCTTGACACCTGTAAGAATTTAATTAATCCTCTCATAATTTCTTTAAATATCACTTTTTCTTGTCCCCCTTGGAATCTTCCACTTTAATATTTTTTTCTTCAACCTTTTATAGTCTTACTCTAATAATACAACTTTTTTCTGACTGGAGTTCCATAAACAACATATTAAGAAAACACTCTTGGGCCAGTAGATGGTGTGGCAGTTAAGATAGCTGGATCCCACATGGCTGGCTGTGCAGTTCAAGTTCTGGACCCAGCAGCTTGAAAATCATGCTGGCACAACATTCTGAGAAGAGAATAGAAGAGAAGGGATTGCAGATTGGCCCATTTTCCTGGGAGTGTGATTTCTCACTTTCCCTCTCTCTCTCTTTCTGTCTCTCTCCAGCGAGCACATTCACCCTATAGCAACTTTTAAAAATCATCTCATTTATAATAGCATCAGAGAAAATAAAATATTTCATAATAAATTTAATCTAAGAGATAAAAGGTCTGTACACTAAAAATTATAGGACATTGGTGAAAGAAACTGAAAAATACAAAAATAAATGGAAAGCTATCCTATGTTCATGGATTTGAAGAGTTAATATTGATAAGCTGTTCATACTACTCTAGGTGATCTACAGATTCAATACAATCCCTATGAAAATCCTTATAATATCTGTCACAGAAATAGAAAAAAGAATTCTAAAATGTAATAGAAATACAAAAGACATCTAGTAACCAAGGCAATCTTGAACAAGAACAAAGCTAAAGGTATCACTCTACCCAATTTAAAATGTGTTACAAATCAGTAATATAACAACATGATACTGGCATAAAAGCTGACATACCAACCAATAGAATTGGATAGAAAGCCCAGAAATAAACTCACACACTTATGGTCAATTGATTTTCAACACAGGTACCAAGAATGCACAATAGGGAAAGGATAGTCCCCTCCATAAATGCTGAACACTATAAATCCACTAGGAGAAGACTGAAATTAGACTGTTATTTCACATCATATACAAAAGTCAACTCAAAACCAATTAATGATATAAATATAAGAAAAGGAAAAAAAAGGGAAAAAGTTCTGCCACGTTGATCTGGGAATTGATCTCTGGAATATGATATCAAAAAGCAGCAACAAAAGGGGACAGATGGCATTGCACCAAACTGAAAAACTTTTGGGACCAGCGCAGTTAGCATAATGGCTATGTAACTGGGCTCCCATGTAATCAACCGTGGTTCGAGTCCTGGACCTGGTGGCTTAAACTCACGCCGGGCGCGTGTGCATGCGTGCCCAAGATCCTGAGAGGAGAATGGAGGAGGAGGGATTGTGGCGTGGCCCCCCCCCCCCCCCGGGGGATGACTTCTCGCTTTCTGTCTGTCTCTGTCTGTCTGTCTGGTGAGCACACGTGCCCTATAGCAACGAGGCAACATATGAAAAAACACTACCAAAAAAAAAAAAAAAAAAAAAACAACTTTTGCACAGCAAAGGAAATAACTAATAGAGTTAAGAGACAACCCATGAACTGGGAGAAAATATTTGCAAACTGTACATCCGATAAGTGGCTAATCTGAAATATCTAAGGAACCCAACCCTATAGCAAGAAGACAGATAAACATGATTTTAAAATGGGAAAAGGACCTGAACAGACATTTCTCAGAAAAAGACATACAAACGGCCACAGGTGTTTGAAAAATATTTCTCAACATCACTAATCATTAGGAAAATGTAAATTAAAACCATAAAGAGGTATCACCTAACATTTAGAATGGCTATTACAGAAAAAGATGAAATATATACATTGGCAAGGCTGGGGAGAAAAGGCAATCCTGGTACACTGCTTGTGGAAATATAAATTAGTATAGTCAAGAAAACAGCATAGAAATTGAAAAAAAAAAGAAAAACACTAAAATAGAGGGACCAGCAGGTGGCATGGTGGTGAAGGCACTGGACGCCCACATGGCTGTGGTTCAAGTGATTCAACCGCTGGACATGGCAGCTTGAATATCATGCTGGGCACGTTTGCATGCCTGCCCAAAATCCCAGGAGAAGAAAGGGGAGAAGGGATTGTGGCATGGCCATCCCCCTTGGGGGGATGTGATTTCTCCTTTTCCCTCTCACTGTCTCACTCCAGTTAGCATACACATCCTGTGGCAAAAATATTAAAAAAGAAAAGAAAAGAAAGAAAGAAAGAAAGAAAGAAAGAAAGAAAGAAAGAAAGAAAGAAAGGAAGGAAGGAAGGAAGAAAGAAAAAAAGAAAGAAAGAAGGGAAGGAAGAAAGAAAAAAAGAAAGAGAAAGAAAAACAAAACAAAAATCCAAACACTAAAATAGAATTACATTATTATCCAGTGATCTCACTTCTGGGGTTCCAAAGGAGTTGAGATTAGTATGCCAAAGAAGTATCTGCATAACCATGTTGAGTGCAGCATTTTTCACAGTAACAAAGACATTGAACCAGTCTAAAAGTCCAACAATGAATGGATAGAGAAAATATGGTGTGTATATATACTCACTGGAATAGTATATAGCCTTGAAAAGGGAATTCTGTCATTCGAAACAGCATTAATGAACTTGGAAAACATTTTGCTAACTGAAATAAGTCAGGCACGAAGTGCAAATACTATCTGATCACACTTACATATGGCATCTAAAAAGGTCAAATAGAGAGCAGAAATGTGGTTACCAGAGCCTGGGATTAAAAGGTTGATTTGGGGGGAAAAGGGTGATGGTCAAAGCTTCTCAGTTTCACTTAAGGAAGAAGAATAAATTCTAGTGATCTATTTCATAGCATGGTGATTATATTTAACATACTATACATTTCAAAATTGCTTAAAAATAGACTTTAAATCTTCTCATCATTTAAATAGGAAGTAGGTGAGGTGATGGATATATTTGATTTAATCATCCACAAGGTAAACAGATATTGAGGCATCACTTTGTATCCAAATTATTTCCAATTATCATTTGTCCTTAAAATAAAATGAATAGAACCAGGGTTTATTTAAAATTTTAGTTTGTTTGTTTATGTCATGAGAACAAGCAGAGACAAAGAGTACCGCGGCAGGGTCTTGACGCTGCAATCCCCCCCTCCTTCAGCAAGCCCTCAGTCACAGCACAAGTGCCTGCTATATTATCTTCTACTTTTTTTCCAGAGAGATTTTTGCTGCAGGGAACATGCACTACTGGGGAGACAGAGAGAAATCACCCCCTCAGAGGGATGGCCATGCTGCAATCCCTTCTCCTCCATTCTCCTCTTAGGATCTTGGGTACACATACACACACACACCAGGGGGGTGTTTTAAGCCACTGGGTCTGGGTTTTGAACCATAGTCGACTACATGGGAGTCCAGCAACATACCCGTGAAGCCGTCTGCTAGTCCCTCTGCCTAGTGTATTCAAGGAGGTCTCTGAACACAAACCTGGAACCTTCCCATGTGGCCCAGCCTCCAAGAGCATCAAGTTTTACCACTGTGCCACCATGTATTCCGCTACACTTAAAATTTCATCACCCAAATTAGGATAGCATAATGAAGTCCCAGAGATCCTTTACCTCAGGCAGTAATTAATAGCATGGCCATATTATTTAATCTGCTTTCCGTACCTTATGTCTCCCTAGCCTTACCCCTAGTGTTGCCCCATGAGCACGGTAAAGAGCTATGTATAGAAAGCTGGATCCTGCATGGCTCTGGCAGCTTGAAAAATATGCCGGGCACGTGTATGAGCATGCCCCAAATCCTGACGGGATACAGAAATAGAGGAAAAAGGATTCTGGTGGGACATGCCCATTGGAGAATGCTCTCTGTCTCTCTGGTGAGTGCATGTGCCCTCTGGTACTTAAATAAAAATGTAAAAAGAGCAAATTCCAGGCCTCGTCAGGTAGCATAGTCCATAACATTCTGAGCTACAGTGCTAGAAACCACATGGCTGACCACAGGATCAGATCCCCCAGTCAACCGGAAAACACGCTGGGAGCACATGCATGGGCACCCTGAACCCTGAGGAGACTGGTGAAAGGGGTCAAAATATAACAAGACCTTGTTGAGAGTGACCTCTCTTTCTCCTTTTTCTCATGCATGAGCATATGCTCTCCAATAAATAAATAAAATACAAATTTTTGAAATTATTTAAAAGCAAATCCCCAGAACTTCAGTATGTACTGCTAAAAGATATGGACTCTGTTTTGCTTTTGTAAAAAAATTTTTATTCAACTCTACTTATGTGTTTATTTACATTTGACCAGAGAGGGACAAAGAGAGTGAGAAAGCAAGTCGTCAGGTCCGGGACTTGAACTGTGATCGGCCACATGGGAGTCCAATGACCTTAACCATCAAGCCACTTGCCAGCCCCTCTGTTTTGCCTTTATGTAACCATAATATCATGATCACATCTCTAAGATTAATTATTAATTTACATTAATATTTATTGATATAATAAATTATTATATATTAATACTAATACAATTTATTCATACTAACTACTCACGCAATGTTCAAACTTCTCTGAATGCTTCATAAATGTCTTTGTATTAGTTTGTTCAAATAAGTGCCCAAACATGGCCTACAAATTGTATTAGTGATAAGGAACCCTATTATTACTGAACCGGAGTGTATGTGTCCAACTTACCGGTGTACCCAGTAGCTAAGCCACTGGAGTTTAGGGCAGAGAAAGATCTTCATTTAAACAAAGGGTGATGAAAAAACTACTAATAATAAATAAATAAATATATAAAGACGGGATTCGAAGGAACATCTCAAATCCCATCTCGTAAGCTGCCTCCAGAGGTTTTTACAGCTGAAACATGAAAAGTGAGGGGAGAAATTTTGCCATCTCTATCATTGATGTGACTTGCAGCTGTAGACCTCGAGGCATCATTAAGCAATTATGGTCTTTGTTCCTGCTGATTTTTGCAAGTCAAGCTCATAGATGATCAACTTAGGGTCAGTTGACTTTTCTGCAGAGAAACATTTTTGTTCAAGATATGGTCACTTATATGAGAATGCCTATGTACTGAGTCTCCATCTGCTTATTTGAGCAGGGTAAATTGTTAGCAACTAAGATCTAGAGAAAAAGGATAAGAAAGAAAAAACTTGAAGCTACTGCTTACCCATTTGGAGGCACAGAGAAAATTAGCAGACTACACTAAGTTCCATTACAAGTTTTAATTATAATGAGTGGTTTGCTATACAAGGTGAATGTCACTAAAGTCTACCTCTTGTTAAATTTTATTTTTTTTATTTCCTTGACATTTGTTTGTTAAGGAAATTGCATTTAGTTGTATAGTCTATCACCTTTTAGTCTTTTAGTCTTTTTTTTTCTGATTTCTTCTCCAAATTAATGTTTAAGATGAAGTGTTTGACCTTTTCTTTCCCTCAGGAGGTGTGAGCATTCACCTGAGGGAGACATAGAGACAGAAAGAGACAGAGAAAGTAGCCCCAATGGGATGTGGTGTGCTAAAATCCCTTCTCTTTCTTTCTCATTCCTGTTGAGATGTGGGGCATGAAAACATACTCAGTATGTTTTCCAAGCCGCTGAAGCCAGTATTCAAATGACAATCTGCCATATGGGATTTGACTCTCTTAACCACTAGGCTACAAGGCCAGCCCTTGCATACACAGTGGACTCACCTGGGAGTTTTAAACAGGTTGACAGTTTGGTCCCACCTCCAAAGATTTTGATTCCATAGATCTGGGTGCAATCTGGCCATGGGGAGTTTGAAAGTCACCCATGTATTTCCTAGGCAGCTAAGTATGAGAATCCTTGCTCTGTTCCCACAGTTCCTGAATTTTGAGTACATTTTGAAATCACCTGCAGCATCATACAAATTTTTTATTCTGAATACATAATTTAGTTGAGCTATGATATAGCCTGAGAATTGGGATTGTTTTTTAAAGTTCCCTCAGTGATTCTGATACGAAGACAATTTCTGAATCAATGCTGTATCCCATATATTTTCTATAAATGGGAAGTTGAAGCTATAGGCTTGGCTGGATATTTGAGTACAGAAGAATGGAATTGATGAATGAGTTCATACTGGCGCAAAAATATTTGAAATTCATGTATAGTGTTTTTTTTAATAATATGTATTTTGTGAGAACATTTTGAAGACTTCCCCATCTATTATTATTATTGAGGTTTATACACTTAATTAGATCATTTCGTTTAATAATTAGCCAGAATAATACTTCTGTGTTTCCCAAATTTTATTCCATGTAAACCTAGATTTTCAAATTCTTCTCTAAAGAATCATCTTAGCTTTTTTAAAAAATAATCCCTTCGTGGGAACCAGCAGTTAGCGTAATGGCTATGTCACTGGACCCCCACGTAGTCGACCGCGGTTTGCATCCCGGACCCAGTGGCTTAGAACTCACGCCGGGCGCGTGTGCGTGCGTGCCCAAGATCCTGAGAGGAGAATGGAGAAGAGATTGCGGCGTGACCATCCCCCCTGGGGGGTGATTTCTCACTTTCTGTCTCTATGTCTCTGTCTGTCTGGCGAGCGCACATGCCCTATAGCGAAAATCTCTCCAAAAACAAAAACAAACAAATAAACAAAATAATAATAATCCCTTCTTCCCCAAACCAGGGCCTTATCTTAACATAGAAGTTCCTTCTCGTGCCATATGGAAGTACATAGACTCTTCACACAGAAAATAACCATCTATCAACCCAGAGAGTCAGGACAGAAGAGAATTTCTAACTCTAATTAAATGGGAATCCTTGTTTAAGTCCTCCAGATTTAAAAAGGTAATTTGTAAATGTACAATTTACTGAATTATTTCAGGCTTATTTTAGCCAAACCATTCTCTAATCAAGATTAGCAAGGAAATACTTACGATGAGAAGACAAGCACCAATCATCACAGCTTTCATTTTAACATCAAGGTCTAAGGCAAAATAGACCCCAAAGTCATCAGTATCTGTAAACACTTCTTTCAAAATCCCAGACCAGTGCTTGGAAATCCTGCCAAGCACAGTTGTTTCATCAAGTGATCTAATCTAAATTTCAAACAAACAAAAATAAAGTCTTAAAGAATTTTAATTTTGATTTTTTAAAGAATTATTTTATATAACTTTATTTACTTATTTTAATTTGCCAAGAGAGAGAAAGAATGAGAGAGAGAAAGTGAGAAAGCAAGGTCTGGGACTTGAACCACAGTCAGCCATGTTGGAGTCCAGCACCCTTAACTACCATGCCACCTGCCGGCCCCCAATTTTGATATTTTTTAGAGGATTTTGCCTGAAGGCATGTGTGCTGGCTGGAAAGAGAGACAGAGACAGTGAGAGGGAATGTGAGAAATTACCTTCTGATGGAGGGCCACACTACAGTCCCTTCTCCTCCCAGGATCTTGGGCATACACACACGTTCCCTTCATAAGTTACTAGGTCTGGGGCTCAAACTACAGTTAGCCATGCGGGAGTCCAGTGAGGCAACCAGTACGCCATCTGCTGGCCCCAATTTTGATATATTTTTAAGTTTCAAAAATGCAGAAGATAACTTATCAGCCGCTGTGATCACCAATAGAATGAATAGATGTAGTATTTCTCCGTTTTAATTTGTATAGTACAAAAATTTCAAAATTTGTCCAAATGTATTGATATTTAAGAAGTAGAAAATATAATTTTAAAATCGTAAATATGAATGATTACTTACAACTCATAAGTTACAAGGTCTAGATAATTTTTAGCTATAGTCCTTCTCTCTAATAAACTGACCTCTAGAAATCATAAGTTGGTATTTGTGAGATAATAAATATATTGGGACCAGCAGTTAGTATAATGGCTATGTCGCTGAACTCCCATGTAGTCGACCGTGGTTTGAATCCCAGACCCAGTGACTTAAACTCATGCCAGGTGCATGTGCGTGCATGTCCAAGATCCCGAGAGTCAAATGGAGGAGAAGGGATTGCAGTGTGGCCATCCCCCCTGGGGGGTGATTTCTCACTTTCTATCTCTCTCTTTTAAAAGTCTCTATATCACATGGGTATTCTTAGAATTGCCCATCTCTGTCACTAGACTATGACGTCAATGAGAAGGATTTATCTTCATACTGCCAGGGTCTAATAGAGGTTTTTAAAACCTTCTTATGAGAGAAGGAATACAGACGATGACCACGATGAAGCTGGATAGTCTGAACCTCAAGAAGACACGGAGACACTGCCAGTGCTATCATACGTCATCATGAGGGGCAGCCCTACTCAGCTTTAGGGTAGTCCTTCCACATTCTGTGGACGTGTGGCCCCAGTTAATAGATTTTCTATTTTTCCAAGAGAACCAGTATAACAAGATTGTTATAAAATTCCTTAATTTTTAAACATCTGCAACTAAATTGGACTAGAAGGTTAGGCCATCATTCCGTCTTGTGTTGTTTTATTTATTTTATTCAATTTTTTGGAGAGGTTTTTTTGCTGTAGGGCACGTGCACTCAGCAAAAAGGCAGAGAGACAGAGAGACAGAAAGTGAGAAATCACCTTCCGAGGGGAGGGGAGAGGTGGCCACACCGCAATCCCTTCTCCTCCATTCTCCTCTTGGGATCTTGGGCACACATGCATGTGCACCCAGAGTGAATTTAAGCCATGGTTGACTACATGGGAGTCATTATGCCATCTATTGGTCTCTATTTTATTTTTAATTGTGAGATGGCAGGTGTACTCATGAGAGAGAGAGAAACAGAGAAAGAGTGAGAGAGAAAGCAATCTTCAATGGAGTGTGGTCACATCACAATCCCTTCTTCTCCATTTTTCTGTCCTATTGGCATCTTGGGCATCTATACACATGTGCTTGGCATGTTTTTCAATGCACTGAGGCCAGATTTTGAACATCCATTGACCATTTGGGATTTGACTCTCTTAACTACTAGACTACAAGACTGGTCCAAGGCTAGGCCATCTTTTGAAGAACTGCAGAATAAAATTTGTCCATATGATAAGAAATATATAAACATGTGGAGAGCAACCAGTCTGAGAAAACATGTGACCTTTAGACACATGCAGAAACGCTTCTGTAGGCTACTCTAGCAGGGCTCTTGAGAAGCATCTGCATAGGAAAGCAGTATCTGCCTACTATCAGTCGTTATCTTCCTGTTGTTGATACCCAATACCCCGATATTGCCAGCATCAGGCCAAAGAAAGTCACATGTGTTTATCAGATTGTCCCCCAAAGAGATCAGAGAAATTAAATGGCGCCAGTCATTTTCACATCTTCAGATGATTTACACCCCCAGACTGGCTTTGCATGCCATTTCCTTCTCCCCCATTCTCTTTGCATCCCATTTCCACTTCTGCCATTTTCTGCCCTTTGAAAGAATAAACCTGAGACCAGTTTCCTCCATCAGAGAAGCTGGGCCCACCCGATCCTCGTTTTTCTATACCTGTGTGTCTTTGTGTGTTTATTATTGTGTCTATTTCTAATCCACAGCCTTCTCCACTCAGAAAAACATGTTCAGGCAGAACAAGTCCCAGCACAAACATACTATGGTTTTCAATAACCTAATATAATAAAGTACAAAGATAACAGAGGAACCCCAGAGAGTGGTAGTATGTTTATTAACGTTCTTAAAAATTTCTTTGCATGTTGAGTTTTTCCTAAGAATTCAAAGATGTCAGACCTAAAGATGACTCAGAGCACTGGCAGTCTGTATTTCCAAATAAGGAAGCATACGTATGTTCTGGCAACCAGACTTAGATGGCCCTGACTAGGTGAAGGTTAGCATTTTATTTAAAATGGATAACATTCAGGATCACCACATGGAGAATGTCAAGTTTAAGTGGTAGATGTGTTGCTTGGTTTTACTTGACTTCAAAGCTCTGCTTCTCTTCTCTCTCATTTAGTATTAATCAACACTGACCTTTAATCAGAGTAATGCACGTGACTACTGGGCTGGCCAACGTTAAATATATGAGCATGTTATTCCTCTCTTGAGCTGTCAGTATATAAACACTTTGTGTATTTGTAATAGCTTGCAACATTATATTCTACTTAAAGGAGACTAGCAGGTGGTGTGGTGGTTAAGGCGCTAGACACTCCCACATGGTTGACCACGGTTCAAGTTCAAGTCCTGGACCTGGTGGCTTGCTTTCTCACTTTCTTTCTCTTTCTTTCTCTCTAGTCCGCTCTCTCTCTCTCTCTTTCTTTCTCTCTCCCCTCCCTCCCCCCCGTGTGTGTGTGTGTCTGGTCAAATTAAAATAAATTAATTACAATATAATGATTCTCTTTTTAAAAATTTTTTAAAGAATTATTTATTTATTTAATTAGATTTGTTCTTATCATTTCTTCCATTTAACCAGAGACAGAGAGAAAGAAAAAGTGAGAAAGCGAGCCGCTGGGACTCGAACTATGGTCGGCCATGTGGGAATCCAGGATATTTATCTACTACGCCACCTGCCGGCCCCAAGAGAAAATAATTCTTCAAAAAAACCCAAAAACTATATTCTACTTAAAATAGAGAGGCCAATCGTAAAAACATTCTTACTGCTTGGGAACCAGCAGTTAGCATAATGGCTATGTCGCTGGACTCCCACATAGTCGACCGCGGTTCGCGTCCCGGACCTGGTGGCTTAAAACTCACGCCAGGCGCATGTGCGTGCGTGCCCAAGATCCCAAGAGGAGAATGGAGGAGAAGGGATTGCGGCATGACCATCCCCCCAGGGGGTGATTTCTCACTTTCTGTCTCTATGTCTCTCTCTGTCTGTCTGGCGAGTGCACGTGCCCTATAGCGAAAACCTCTCCAAAAAGCAAACAAACAAACAAACAAAAAACATTCTAACTGCTCTTACCTCAAAATCCACATTTCCACAGCAGCTGCACATAAGACACGGGCCGATAATTTTCATGACATCCTCTTTCTGCTCATTTTGAATTGTAAACTTTGGCAGATACGGGTGCCACTTCTGACTAATGTAACCGATTGGTACACCAGGAGGAGCTTGGATTTCTATCTACAAAAGCAAAAGAATATATGTAAAAGTCACCACCATCATCAGGCGTAAGAGCTCTCATTTACTGAACAGTTTCTTAAATGCCACTTAATTCACAAAACACCCTTACTAAGTTGATGCGACAGATTACTTCGCCTGTTTCGTAGAGTATGCGATTACGGAAAGAGAGGTCCGTTAACTCACACCGTATCCCTCAGCTTTGAGGTGGAAGAAATGAGCAAAAATGTGGGCAGGCTACAGGAATAGCACTGATCTCCTGGCCTTGTCTATTCCTAAATTTCTATAGTTAAGAAAACTCTAAATTATTAAGAAAGTATTTTCTTTTTTCTTTAAAGAATTACTTATTTAATTTTATTTATTCATTCATTTATTTTCATTTGACCAGAGACACACAGACACACAGAGAGAAGGAAAGTGAGAAAGCAAGCCACCAGATCCTGGACCCAAACCTTGGTAGGCCATGGTGGGGAGTGTCTAGCACCTTAACCACCACGCCACCTGCTGGTCCCCCAAGGAAGTATTTTCTTGAAACTGTTTTTGGAGAGGTTTTTCTCTATAGGGCGCATGTGCTCGCCAGACAGAGAGAGATGGAGAGACAGAAAGCGAGAAATCACCCCTCAGGGGGGATGGCCACACCGCAATCCCTTCTCCTCCATTCTCCTCTTGGGATCTTAGGCCCTCACGCACACATGCCCGGCGTGAGTTTTAAGCCACCGGGTCTGGGACATGAACCACAGTTGACTACGTGGGAGTCCAGCGACATAGCCATTACGCTAACTGCTGGTCCCTTTCTTGAAACTCTTAAAACAGCAGCTTCTCTGTATAGGAAGAAAATCATAGGAACCCTAGCGCATGGTTAACCTTAGCCCACGTTCCTGTGTGGTGTGTTTCCTGGGGCTGAGCAACAGCTGGCAGAAGAGAGTTACTGATTGATATTCCAGGAAAGGTTAGATCGAGCTCTTAGGTCAAATCACTTAAAGGCAGTGACTATCAGAGGCATGGCCAGAGCCAGCAGAGTTGCACTATTCAAAATATCCTAGAATATCATTCCAGGATCACATGGAAGAAGTCATGACGGAAAGAACAAATCTGTTCATGTTGCAATTTGGCCCACATAACGCTGATCACCCGTGTGATTTTCAAATACAAATGCCAATGGTGTCGTAAGGAAAAGAACATGTGGACTGGAAGAGTGGCTTTGCTCTTTATTAGCTGGGCAGCCTGGGGAGGGCCTCAGTATACTCATCTTTAAATGAGGCCCTCCTGGAACCTCTGTAAAAGATCAGACAGTGAAATGCATGTCAACGTAGTATTCAAATTGTAGAGCATTTCTCTTCAAACTCTTATCTTTTCCTCAAATATTCTTAGGTATATATAAGAATATATACCTGGTGGCTTCCTTTCTCTCTTCCTCTGTCTGTCTGTCTGTCTCTTTCTGGTCAAATGAAAATAAATGAATGAATAAATAAAATAATTTAAAAAATTATAAAGAAAAAAAAAGAATATTTGTAGAGGGGCCAGCAGGTGGCATGGTGTTTAAGGGTACTGGACTCCCACATGGCCGACCATGGTTCAAATTCCAGACCTAGAGGCTTGCTTTCTTACTTTCCCTCTTACTCTCTCTCTCTCTCATTCTCTGGTCAAATTACATAAAGTTTTTTTAAAAAAAGAATATTTACACACACACACAGTATAGTTTTCCTTTCAAAGAAACTCAGTGTCAGACTGAAATAACGTATCTGTCTCTGTGGCATGTTGGCACAGAAACCTGTGTGGAATGACTGAGCTACTCAGGCAGAGCTGGTCTTGGGCTAATGGGACTCAGCCAAAATCCAGTTTTCTATAAGGTCTGTTCCCTAGTGTCTTCTCTGAAAACCACATTCTTTGAGTAGGTTTTTAAGTAATATGGATCAGACAGCTGGTCTTACAGAAGGAAAGATGCCCCCCTCCCCAGGGTATTTCTCATACAGAGGACACAGATGTATATTAAAAAATAAATAAATAAATAAGAAAAAGAGAAATGAAAAACATAGGAGATAACATTTTTTAGGAGTACCTTCTCCTGAGTTAGTCCCTTAGTAGATTGGCCAAAATTGCAAGATAAACACATTTGTTCTTCCCCTTATTTCTCCTTCTATATGTTCCTAAATGGTATTCTAGAATATTCCGAATAGTGCAATTTCACCAGCTCTGGCCATGCCTCTGATTGTTATTTCTCATGATTTATTTGACCAAGGAGCTCTATCTGAGCTTTCCTCAAAAATCAAGAGCTCTTTTTGTTAAGCTGTTGCACACCGCCATGAGGTACACCAGGTGGGAACATGGGGCTGACTATTCAGTAAGGGCCACCTGACTTCCTTCTTATGAAATTGACTCTAAAACAACTGAATTATGGATCAATTTTCTTTTCATTACATTTGATTATATAGACTTAATGAAAGGGTGTAAACTCTGGGGCCAGCAGGTGGTGTGGTGTTCAAGGGCACTGGACTCCCACATGGCTGACCATGATCCAAATCCCGAACCTGGCAGCTTGCTTTCTCACTTGCCTTCTCTCTCTGTCTTTACTCTTGCTCTGTCCCTCTCTGGGCAAATTAAAATAAATAAATAAAATTAAATTTAAAAATAAAAAATAATTTAAAAAAAAAAGAAAGGATGAAAATTCTAACTGAATGGTTTACAAGCTAGCATAATAATAGCTCACAGACCTTCTGAAGGCAGCAGGGGCAAAAGCAGCTGTTACATCTTAATGGTCTCTCCAGAATTATGACTTCTCGTCGCATATTATCCATAATCTTCATGGTGAAAGGCCTACTATATCCACAGCAATTTCTAGTACAGCAATCATTATATTCTACTGCAAAGTAAATTCTCTCTCCCAGGCGGTTCCTAATTTCATATTTGTTAGCAGTTTCAAAACCTGTCAAGACTAAAAGCATAGAAGAGGAGAATACAGTCACCATTATGTTAAAAGAGTATTGAATTGGGGCCTGTTGTGCAGTAGCTAAGGGAGTTGATCCTGCATGGTTGGCCATCATTCGAGTTCTGGTGTGGTGGCTTAAATAACATTTCAGACATTTATGTGTGGAGAAATGAAGAGAAAGAGATTAAGGCAAGATCACACAATGGGCGTTGATCTCTCTCTCTTTTTTCTCTGGTGAGTACACTGTCTTCTGACAACCACCAACACCAAAACCAAAAAACATAAACAAAACAAAAAAAAAAGAAAGAAAGAAAGGGAAAATATTGAAGTTATGCCAGGACACTATAATATCTAGCTCTTCTGGTTTTAGATAATGCTGCATGTAGCCTAAGGAAAAGGGAAAACAAAAAAGATGTTTAGAGACTATCCGGGCAGAGAAAAAAAAGGGAAAGGAGATAGAGGGGCTACTAAGGTGTGGAAAATTGCAGAGTCCTTTTGTGAAACACACAAAACACAAATTCTATCTTCCTAACACATGGACTCTCGTCAGAAAGGGAGACGTTGCTGCTGAGGGTTGGGGCAATGCTCCAGGGGGCACAGGAGTGCTAGGTGCATGGATTAAACGTCCACCTACGGTAGTCTTCATGTATCACGGAAGGGCTGTAGGATTGCCGCAGATGCTCTGTGATATATTCTATTAAATCAACTGGTTTGAGATTTTGGTTCATAAACCCTATTCATGGCTTATTTTTTTTGCATTGTGCCCAAAGGAAAGCAAAAAAGGGCTCACTCTCAATGTGCACATGTCAAAAGAGAGGGAGTGAAAGTAGAAGTGACCTGAGTGGAAGGTGACCTGGAATGTCACCTTGAGCCGAAACGCATCACTGCTTAGGTCAGCAGTAGTTGCTTAGAAGTGACAGGAGGGTACTACGCAAGGGAGAAAAGACTTTGCAACCAGGGCTTCAGCTCACAGAGTATTTAGACCCTGGGCATCCTGACAAATTCTGCACCTTAGAGGGGCTGATCCCTTCATGGGGGAAGCGGAGATGCTGAATGCTGACACCCTATGCTACCTTACTCAGGGCTGTCCGTATTGATGCACGTAGTGGAAACACTTGTCTAGAGCCATGTGTATTTGTCATGTCCACAGAAAGACATCATAAAAAGATGTCCTTTTCAAGTTCTATCAACATCAGTTTCTTAAGTGTCTGGTGGGACTCAGCAGGCCCTGTACTCTGCCTTTATTAGAACACACTTATCTTTCCAGGTACTTGAAAATGAAACAAACGAAACAAAAGAAGGATATGATTATATCTTTTTTTGGAGAGGTTTTTGCTATAGGGCACATACGCTCACCAGAAAGACAGAGAGACAGAGAGAAAGCGAGAAATCACTCCCCAGAGGTGATTTTGACTCCTTCATTCTCCTTTTGGGATCTTGGGCACAAACGCACACGTGCCCGGCGTGAGTTTAAGCCACAGGAGTCCAGGACTCAAACCGCCGTCGATTACATGGGAGTCTAGCGACATAGCCATTATTCCAACTTCTGGTCCCTATATGATTATATCTTTAGCATTTATTACATTTTCAGTAAGGAGAAAGTTGTAAGTGTCTGTCATAGTGTCAGATGCAAAAAAATCAGCTAATATTCATCTTTTTATACTACATATGTAATGTTAAAAAAATAATATAGACTTCAGCTTATGAAAAATAAATTTCCCAAAAAGTTGAAAATTGAAAACTAGTAAGTATGTGGGACCAGCAGACGGCATAATGGCTATGTCACTAGACTCCCATGTAGTTGAATGTGGTTCAAGTCCTGGACCCGGTGGCTTAAACTAACGCCGGCTACATATGTCTTCATGTCCAAGATCCCAAGAGGAGAATGGAGGAGAAAGGATTGCGTTGTGGCCATCCCCCTGGGGGGTGATTTCTCGCTTTCTGTCTCTCTGTCTCTCTCTGTCTTTCTGGAGAGCACACACGCCTTACAGCCAAAAAAAAGCCTCTCAAAAAAAAAAAAAAAAAAA
Source organism: Tupaia belangeri chinensis (assembly GCF_000334495.1). Taxonomy (NCBI): domain Eukaryota; kingdom Metazoa; phylum Chordata; class Mammalia; order Scandentia; family Tupaiidae; genus Tupaia; species Tupaia belangeri. Next base: position 517,348 of record NW_006209381.1, read on the forward strand.
AACTAGTAAGTATGTAATTTACTTTCTGTTCCACAGTGAAATACATGTATGTGTTGCACAAATAGACATCAAGCTTATGAATCAAAAAAGCATAAATGGAGTGCTGTATAATATAGTGTCTAGCTTTTTAGTTTCATATTCTCAATAATAGGTACTATAAAATAAAACATTTTTAAATATTCAGACTACAAACTATCAAAGAACGAAGTGTTCCTTTCCAGAGAAAACTTAGTTCACAGAACTAAACAAAATCAGGAGAATTATAAATATCGAAAATGTACATTACAAGTAATTTAAATATAATAGATTAAAACAATGTATTTTAACATAGTCCGCTACTGTGCTTGTGTAATTAACGTTCTAGTGTCTACATGTGGAAAGAAACTTTGCAGTCAGAGGAAGATGGATTTTAATAAATATAGTCGAAAACCCGGCAGTGGGCCAGCCAGGTGTCATGGTGGTTAAGGTAACTGGATCCCACATGGCTGATTGCCCAGCTTGAGTTCTGAACCCAGAAGCTGAAAAAGCATGCCAGGTGTGTGTGCATGCGTGCCCCAAATCCTGAGGAGAATGGAGGAGACGGGATTGCAGCATGATGACAAAAGTGCTTTTTCACTTTCTTTCTCTGTCTCTGTCTCTGGCAAGCACAAGGGCCTATAGGGGAAAAAAAAGCAGCAGAATTTTCATTATACTCATATAGCTAGAAGGAAGACCCTGTGATTCATAAATCTATACGGGGTCTCATTTCTCTGGAAGCTATCATAAAACTCTAGTGGCTTCCTAAGTTTATCCACGCACTTAGGGAGCACCAGACTCAAGGAAGTTCGTGGTGGTGTAAGGAGCACTAAGCAGGAGGAGGGGCACGCTTCTAGGAAGCCCCACCTCCAGGCCTGCGGGTCAGCACCCTGCAGCCCCGCAGTGCCCCTGCCCCGGAGCTGACGATCCACAGCCCATGGAACAAAGGTTCATTTGAACTCTCAGGAGAAACCATGGACACAAAAAATTACTTTCCAAAACATCTCCACGTAATTAAAACTGGTTACTCATTTGAAAATGTTTAGATAAGGATCTGTGCCATTTTTTTTTTGGAAAGGTTTTTGCTATAGGGCACCTGCGCTTGCCAGAAAGAGAGACAGAAAGCGAGAAATCACCCCCCAGGGGGGATGGCCATGCCGCTATCCCTTCTCCTCCATTCTCTCGGGCTCTTGGGCACACACGCACACGCGCCTGGCGTGAGTTTAAGCCGCTGGGTCCAGGACTTGAATCGCGGTCGACTACATGGGAATCCAGCCACATAGCCATTACGCTAACTGCTGGTCCCAGGATCTGTGCCTTTCTCAAGGTGATCAGAAATTGTGAAGAAAAGAGCTGGAGTGGTAGTCATGTAAGTGAAAAATTTATTTAAAATGATTTGTAAAGAAGGGAGAACAAAAGTTAAGTCTTGGTTGCTTCTGTTCGAAATGAGTATCTACTAGATCAGTCCTATTAAATCATAAGGGCGATGCCCATCACAGCAATATTTTACCGTCTGACTCCATTTTCAGAAATGAACTGACGACAATCGTACACTGTCTATGATTACAACAGAGGCATTTGTAAATAGTCAGGTTTGTCATCCAGAGTGTTACATCTCTGGTGGCTGATGTCGCTTTACCTGGATAAACATATTATTTCTAGAAATATGATCGACAAAATGAATACCTACGTTCCAGAGGTTCCACTTGTTGGTGAATCAGTATCGTATCTATCTATTAGGGCACAAAGAAAATGAAGTTGGATGTACGTCAGATGATTTTTAGCCAGCCAAATTAATATTTATGCTTTTATTGTTCAGTACTACATATAATCAATTACTAATATTCATCAATGTTGTCAAGTTTTAATAATAGCTTACATTACCTTTTTATGGAAAACTAAAGTTATTGTTTTTATTTTTTAAAAACAATGATTGAAGTTTACTTATTTATTTATTTTAATTTGAACAGAGAGGGACAGAGTGAGACAGAGAAAGAAAGAGAAAAGGAAACTAAGAAAGCAAGCTGCCAGGTCTGGGACCTGAACTGTGGTTGGCTATGTGGGAATCCAGCACCCTTAACCACCAGACCACCTGCCATTATTGTTTTTGAATCTACTTTATTTGCTTATTTAATGTAAGAGAGAGATAGATGGAGGTGGGGGGAGAAGTACCCTTGACAGGATCTGGCTACACTGCAGTCCTCCCCTAAACCTCCAAGTCCGCCAAGGTCGCAGACATATAGAGTATTTCTGGCCTGCTCCTGTTGACCCAGAATCTGTTTTTTGGTTGGTTTGTTTGTTTTTTGGAGAGGTTTTTGCTATAGGGCACGTGCGCTAACCAGAAAGACAGAGACAGAGAGACAGAAAGCAAGAAATTACCCCCCAGGGGGGATGGCCACGCCACAATCCCTTCTCTTCCTTTCTCCTCTTGGGATCTTGGGTACACACGCACATGTGTCTAGTGTGAGTTTAAGCCACTGGGTCCAGGACTCAAACCGTGGTCGACTACATGGGAGTCCAGCGATATAGCCATTATGCCAACTGCTGGTCCCTGACTCAGGATCTGAACCTACGTCTCCTGTGGGGCTCCAGTATTGCAAAGGGGTACTCTACTACTTATACATCTATAGCTGGACCTAAAGTTAACATATTTTTAATTGAAAATTTATCTACTGAAAACATTTACTATTAATGTGGGCAACTACAGACCAGATATAATTCAGTTACACTAGAATCTCTACAATAATTAGAAAACCATGTTCCCGCTAGCAAGGCTTAAGATATATAAAGATAGTTTTTATCCATTTAAAGAGCTTTTTTGTACAAATCTCAAAATTATTCCTTTTAGGTGTGCTTGATATCATCATTTTAGGAAGTGATCATTTCTTCTATATATTTTATGAGATCCTAGTTTTTTGTTTTTTTTTTTTTAATCTGTTTCAGGGCCAACTGGCGGCATGGTGGTTAGGGCACTGGACTCTCACATGGCCGACTGTGGTTCAAGTCCCTGACCTGGTGGCTTGTTTTCTCACTTTCCTATTCTTTCTTTGTCTATCTCCGGTGAGCTCATGTGCCCTGTAGCAAACTGAAAAATGACAGTAATGATAAATACAATTACACACATAATTCTTAAAAGAAAATCTGTTTTCAGGGCATTTACTGGAGAAATATGAACTATTAAATGTTTTTGTAATATACCAAATACATTTTCGGAAATTAAGTTAGTATAGAGAGTACAAGAGAGAATTCATTTACAGAAAATTGGTTGGATGAGGCCAGCAGGTGGCGCGGTGGTTAAGGGAACTGGATTCCCACATGACTGACCGTATTTGAATCCCAGACCTGGCAACTTTCTTGCAATTCCCCAACACTCTGTCCCTCTCTGGTCAAATCAAAATAGATAAATAAATACATTTAAATAAAATAATTATTTTTTAAAAAGAAAATTGATTAGATATCATAGAAATTTTAGTTTCTAGATTGGAAACACAGAATAGTTTCATACTATCATACCTTCCCAATTTCTGACACTAAATAAATACTAAACTTCACAATGGTTAAACAAGCATAATCATGAAGGATATTTTCCCCCTGTGGCTGGCATTTTATTTTGAGAGAGGTTTTTGCTATAGGGCGCGTGCACTCGCCAGACAGAGAGAGGCAGAGAGACAGAAAGCAAGAAATCACCCCCGGGGGGCGGGGGATGGCCACGCCGCAATCCCTTTTCCTCCATTCTCCTCTCGGGATCTTGAGCATGCACGCACACGGGCCCGGTGTGAGTTTTAAGCCACTGGGTCTGGGATGCGAACCGCAGTCAACTACATGGGAATCCAGCAACATAGCCATTACCTCTCTCTCTGGTCAAATTAAAAAAAAAAAAAAAAAGAATAAACAAACAAAATTAAATAAATAACTATTTTTAAAAAATTAGATCTTCCAAAAAACAAAAATAACATTCTGAAAGTATAATTTTACTAATTATTTTTTAAAAAGAGAATTGCCATACTCTACATAAAATATTAACTTCGTTTTTCATACAAGTTACTAAAGCTGAACTCTAAGCTTTACTAAAAGTTGCCTTCCAATGTCAAGGAAATGGTTCAGTATTGGGATTAAAGAACACGGGATCTAGAATGAAGTCACTTGTAATAAAAAGCCAGTCCCTGGGACCAGCAAATGGTATGGTCAAGTCCCACATGAACCACAGTTCAAGTTCTGGACCTGGCAGCTCTCTCTCTTTCTCTCTCTCTCTCTCATTCCGTCCCTCTCTGGTCAAATTTAAAAATAAAAATAAATAAATAAAGTTAAATAAAATAATTATTTTTTAAAAAGCCAGCCCCACTTCCTTGTGTTCTTGCTCTGAGCCAGTCATATACCGTCTCTGGGTCTCAGTTTCTGTCTTCATAAAGTGATGATGATTACAGTATCTACATATCACACAGTTTCTGTAAAGATTAAGGGAATTAATGCATGTATTATATATTAGGATAAAGCCTAGAAAATATTACTTATAAAAGCTGACTTTTGATATCACACATTATACTCAAGTTCATAGAAAACACATTTAGCTAAGAAAATTATATTATAAAGATACACTTAAAAATGAACCTAACCGGGACCAGCAGTCGGTGTAATGGCTATGTCGCTGAACTCCCATGTAGCCAACAGTGGCTCAAGTTCCGAGCAGGGTGGCTTAAACTCATGCAGGGTGTGCGTGTGTGTGTGCCCAAGATCCCGAGAGGAGAATGGAGGAGAAGGGAATGCTGCATGGCCACCCCCCTCCGGGGGTTGATTTCTCACTTTCTGTCTCTCTGTCTCTGTCTTTCTGGCGAGCGCACACGCCCTATAGCAGAAACCTCTCCAAAAATAAGAAAAATGAACCAAGAAATGGAGAGATTATTTAATAAACTATCTTATTTGGAATTTTCAACTTTAATGAATAAATAGTAAGTAGATATGTTAGTAATCATAACCTGGAAAGTAAGTTGGAAACAAAGTTTTATTTTTTATGAGTATTTTCTATTTGAATTACCAGGGTTAAATATTCCAGTCCAGGTGGGCAGTTCAAGTGAGCTGGTGGTACGGGCATCCAGGGCATCTGTGCAGCGTCACCAGGCCTCTGGTACCCGGGCTGACTTTGGACATAAGCTGCTGGTACCATATGTGGGGAAGCAGCCTCGGTCTTAGGAAGTCCTGAAGGTACTAAAATAGAAATGTGAGTGATAATCTGTAACTGCAAAGATAAATGGAAACATCAATGCTTTTAGCATCACATTAGCTATCTGCACACTGACCTCACAGTTCAGAAATGCCGTATCCATGAAGCGCACAGTGTAGTCTCTCAGAGATTTTTTTGGCAAGATATGTGTGGTTTCAAAACCACTTCCATTTTGAGGGCAGTGGCCTGTGTGCAGAGGTAACTCATGGCCTTGCCTTTACCATTCAAAACTCAGATAGAAAACATGTTGGTTTTTTTTTTTAAATATATACTTATTTAATTTTATTTATTCATTCATTTATTTTCATTTGACCAGAGAGAGACAAAGAGAGAGAGAAAGTGAGAAAGCAAGCCACCGGGTCTGGGACTCAAACCATGGTAGGCCATGTGGGAGTGTCCAGAGTCTTAATCACCATGCCACCTGCTGGTCCCTGGAAAATATGTCTTTATACCTGAAAAAGTATAGGAAAACCATCCATGATCTAGATTCACCTATAAAGATGCCTTCATGAATAAAGAAGATGGCCTTGGGTAGGAAGCCCAAAATACAGGCTTTGAGTAATCTCTAGGATCAAAGTATTGTATAAAAATAATTCTGGGGGCTGGCAGGTGGCGTGGTGGGTTAGGAGTGCTGGACTCCCACGTGGCTGATGCAGTTCAAGTCCCAGACCTGGCAGCTTGCTTTCTCACTTTCCCTATCTCTCTCTTTTATTCTGTCCCTCTCTGGCCAAATTAAAATGAATGAATAAATAAATAAATAAATAAATGTCAATAAAATAATTCTTAAAAAAAAATTCTGGAATTCTAACAAATGGCATTCCCTGTATGTACAGGACTAGGGGAGGTTTTTTCCTCTCCAAGAGTATTTGGAAGGACTAGGCATGTTAATATTTACCACAGTTGAAGGGGAAATCACTCTTGGCAATATTTTCATTTGCTGTGTAGAAGTCAGAGATGCTGTTAGATATCTTAAAATGCCCGTAACTACCACCTGGAAACAAATATTCATCCCAAAATACTATAGCGCCACTGTAGACAAGCTCTGGTATAGAGGGAGAGGCATGCCATTCTTACTAGTACTTTCCAGGTACCTGTCTGTGTTAACAGTTTGCCTAGAATTTTAATTCACTGCATGTACCTCTTCTAAATTTCAGTTTTTAATCTATTATGGTATTTGGGTTCAAAATTTTAATTTAACAAGTTAACATTTTCAGTTCTCTTCTATATACAGTTTGAGTGATAAGAAGGGCAAAAAGTTATAACTGGAAAATTTTTCTTGAGTATTTATTAGGCAGAAGACATTTAACATATTTTAATAGCTTATGTAAATGGGTAATTGCAATGACGTAGAAGTTTATTTGTGTAGTAAAGGCTATCAATTCCATAGTAACAATGTAATTTCAAAATACTGTGTTTATAATATTTTATTGGGTCACTGAAAAAGTCATGACACATTTTTGCATAGAAAAACATAGAAAAATAGGTCACAGCTTTTCTAATTACCCAATAGCAGTCAAGTCCATGTAAAAGCCTTAGACTAGGTAACACAAGGCAAGCAGATGGCATGGTGGTTAAGACACTGGATCTCACATGGCTTTAACCACCAAGTCCCAGACCTGGTGGCTTGAAAAACACCCAGGTACGTGGGCATGCCTGCATAAAATCTCAAGAGAACAATGAACGCAAAGGGATTGTGGCATGGCCCAGGGGGTAATTTTTAGCTCTCTTCTTCTTTGTGTCTCTCCTTTGAGCAATATTGCCCAAAAAACTAAAAAATGAACAAAGGAACAAACAAAAAAGAATAGGCAATACATTTAAATTGATCATTGTGACAAAATTCATTCATCATTTAAAAAATAAGGTTTAGCAACAGCTTTACACCTCATACTAAAGCTTTATACACACAGCTTCTATAATGCATTCCTTTTACAATGACCAGATATTTACAGGTTATCTATAATAAGCTCAATCATAGAGCCAGGTGACATTAGCCATCAAGAAGACATTCTGCTCTCAGGGAGCTTACAATTTATTTCTGGGAGAAAGACAATATTTTCCTTTTAAAAAATTTTCTACGAGGTGTGTGTGCTTATCTCACAGAGACAGAGAGTGAGCAAGCAAACATCCCCCAAGGGGGATGGCCATACCATAATCCTTTCACCTCTCAGAATCTTCAGCACACATACATGCACACCTCGAGTGGTTTTCAAGCAGCCAGGTCCAAGATGCAAACTGCATGGGAAGCCATGTGGAATCTAGCTGCCTTAACCACTCTGCAACCAGTTGGCCCAGGAAAATAAATTAAAAAGAAAAACTGATTGACCAGATATATAAAATATACAAGGGAGACTGCAGAGTATGAGGTGTTTAGACAGATACAATTTATGTTGAGATCTAAAGCATTTCAAGAGATAAGATTTATAGGAAGATCTGCTAGGAAATGCTCCAGGAGAAAAGAAAAACAAATGCAAAAACTCTGAATTGTCAATGAATTTGACCTGCTTGTCAAAGAGAGCAGACATGATAAGAGAAAGGACGAATGAGAATGGCTGTTAGTAAAACAGTAGGAAGCAGTTGATGTAGTGAGGCCCTTAGTAAGGAGTCTGGATTTTATCTCAGTTGTGATGGGCAGGCATCGGAGAACTTTAAACAGAAGAACAAATTCCATAATCTCACATTTTGTAAAGTTTTTAGAAGTTCCAAACATCAGAATTTACAATGAGAAACACTGTCACAGATAATCAGAAACTTAAAATATATACAAGATAAGTTAACAACAGATTTAATGTCATAAAGAGAAAGTAAATATTTCATTTACTTACTTTGTTTGGCCATGATTTAAGTAATTCTGAAAAAGAAGACCTAATATTAATATATTGCCTATGCATTTATAGACCAATTAAACACAATTGTTGAAAAATACATTCTAAAAACTATAGTCGTACCATGAGGTATTTTTCTTGATTCATCTAGCCCAGCCTTATCCAGTCATTTAAACCTTTTGGTCTTGACGGTCACTGCTTTATTCTCACTGGAGTAAACACTTATTCCGAATACAGGTTTGCCTTTTCAACACACGCTGCTTTAGCCAAAACTACCACTCACGGATTTACTATTACACTGTCATGGTATTCCACATAGCACTGCTTCTGACCAAGAAACTCACTTCACAGTGGGGGAAAAAGCATGGGAATGGGCCAAGGCTCATGAAGTTCACGAATCCTACCCTTTTCCCCACCATTCTGAAGCAGTTGGCCTGACAGAATGGTGGAATGTCCTTAAGAAAATTCAGTTACAGTGTCAAGGAGGTAACAGTACCTTACAGGTGTGAGGCAAAACTCTTAAACTGTGTACAGTCTGAATCAGGATTTGATATACGATACTGTTTCTCCCATAGCCAGGCTTCACAGAATCAAGAGATGGAAATGGGAGTTATTCTACTCACTCTTACCCACAGCGACACAGTAGCATCTTACCTGCTTTCTGTTTAATGTGAATTTTGCTCTACTGGCTTAGAGTTCTTAGTTCCACAGGGAAGAGCACTTTCACCAGGAAACAGCAATGATTCCACTAAACTATAATCCAAGTTAAGAGACTGCCATCCAGCCACTTTGGGCTTCTTGTGCCTGGAATATAGGTCATCTCTTAAGGGACTCCTTAGCATTACCATGTCCTGTGAGTACAGTGAAGGGAAAGCTACAACGACTCAATACAGGCAGAACAAAGAATGGCTCAGCCTTTTAGGAATAACTGTCTGGGTCCCTCTACCAGGTAAAGAACCCAGATCAGCTGAGGTATTTGCTAGAGGCAAAGAGAAATGCTAGTGAGTAGAGATGGTTATAGATACCAGTTACCACCACATGGCCAATGATAGAAGGAAAGATTGCCAATGCCATGATTATTTTCTCCTTATTTTTCTAGGCATAACGTGTTTGTGTGTATTCCTGTTTCCTTTCTTAATTCTTATTCTGTAACATAAGATATATTAACTTTATGTCATAGTGTTTAATTATTTTTCATTTGAATCATAATATATGTTACTCAATATCGAGGACAAAAGCCATTCAAGGACCTTAACTTTTCTTTGAGGAAAGAGGTTAGTGCATTTTCAGTTGTGCTCAGAATAGTTATAGCATGTTAGGTGGAATTATAATCTTGTTTTGCATTTATTTAGAGAGTAAGTATAGTTTAAGGAGATACATATAGGTGTCAAGTTGATAAGAATTGGACTTGTGGTTAATTTTATGTGTCAGCTTGACTAGCCACAGGCTAAGATGAAACCTTATTGCTGGGTGTGTCCACGGGTATTTCTGGATGGAAATTTCATTTGAACCCATGGACTGAGTAATTAGGCACCACTACCTAGTGTGGATGGGCTTCATCTATTCCTCTGAGGTTATGAATAGACCAGAAAGTGATGGAAAGAGAATTCACCCCATACTGCCATGTTGCCTGGGCTAGAAGATCTCTTGTTCTCAAGAATCCTTCTCCTCAGGCCTTTAGATATAGACTGGGTACACAAATTTGCTCCTCTGGTTCTTAGAATTTCAGACACAGTTCAACTGATACTATTGACTTTCCTGGGTCTCTTTCACAGACCACAGATTGTGGGATTTTTTTATTTGGCATAAATGTAACAAGTCAATTTCTTACAATAAATCTATTTCTTTCATATACATCCTAGTGTTCTAGAGAACCCTGACTAATGGGATGGATCTCTCTCAAGACAATATGGTTTGAATGTCCTTGCCAAATTTTATGTTAAAGTTTGATTGCTATTGGGACCAGCAGTTGGCGTAATGACTATGTCACTGGACTCCCATGTAGTTGACCATGGTTCATGTCCTGGACCCAGTGGCTTAAACTCATGCCAGGTATGTGTGCATGCGTGCCCAAAATTCCGAGAGGAGAATGGAGGAGAAGGGATTGTGGTGTGGCCATCCCCCCTAGGGGGGTGATTTCTCACTGTCTGTCTCTCTGTCTCTCTCTGTCTTTCTGGCGAGTGCACACACCCTATAGCAAAAACCTCTCCAAAAAAGAAAAAAAAAAGTTTGATTGCTACTGTAATGGTATTAAAATATAAGGCCTTCCTTGTTTTGCCACTTTCCCTCTCTCTTTCACTCTCACTAGCTCTGTCCCTCTCTGTTCAAATTTACTTAGTTTTTTTAAAATAATTTTTTAATTTAACTTTATTTATTTATTTAAATTTGACCAGAGAGGAAAAGAGTGAGAGAGAGAGAGGGAAAGCGAGAAAGCAAGTCACCAGGTCTGGGACTCAAGCTGCAGTTGGCCATGTGGGAGTCTCAATAATCATGCCATCTGCTGACCCTATCAAATTTAACTAAATACATTTAAATAAAATAATTGTTTAAAAAATAAGGAAAGAAAAATAAAAAGAAAGGGGCTGGCAGGTGAATGGTGGTTAAGGGTGCTGGGCTCCCACATGGCCAACTGCGATTTGAATTCCAGACCTGGCAACTTGCTTCCTCACTTTCCCTCTCTCTCTCACTCTGAAATGTTCTGTCCCTCTCTGTTCAAATTTAAATAAATAAAGTTAAATAATTTTTTTTTTTTTTAAAAAAAAGGTATGAGGCCTTCCGGAGGTGATTAAACCATGAGGGCAGAACCATCATTAATAGATTAATACCAGCATCCAGAGAGGGGGTGAGTGTCTCTGGAGTGGGTTCTTGATAAAAGGGTACCTTTGGCTCTATTTATCTGTCATATCCTTGCGTCTATCTTTTAGTCATTAGATGACCCTTGTCAGATGTCAACATCATACTCTTAGATGTCCCAGTCTCCTGAACCATGAGTCAAATAAACCTCTGCTCTTTATAAATGACCCAGTACATGATATCTGATAGAGCAGGAGAAAATGGACTAAGCTTTCATTCATTCAGTAATTGATTGAACTATGTCCTGGTTGCATTAGTTAATTAATTTAACACGGTAACATAAAATAATTGCTTCAACACTCTTCCTAAAAAACAAATTCTGGAAAGATTTCAGGACAAGAGAAAATCTTGTTCAAGAAAACGAAGTCTGTAGTAAAGTCAAATCACTCTCAGTAGGACTGTAATTACTCTAGGGCAAATATATTTTTTAAATTACAATCTAATTACTGTATACTTCTTCTTAACTCTGTTATATGACCACTTTGAAGTAAATTGAAGCATCTCATACTATACACATGCAAGTACATCTCTTAAAATAATTCTAGCAGAAATCTTAAGTGTCCTGGGCCAGCAGGTGGCATGGTAATTAAGGTGCTGGAATTTCCACATGACCAACCACAGTACAATTCCTGGACCTGGTGACTTGCTTTCTCACTTTGTCTCTCTCTCCTTTTCTGGCAAAACTCATGTGAAAAAATAATAATAATAATAAATTAATTAAACAAATCATTTTTTTTAAAAAAATGAAAAATTCTTTAAAAAGTTTAAGAAACTTTAAGCACAATTTGTATTACAGCTATTAAATAATCTTTCTAAGAGGCCATGGATTTGATGTGAGCTCCAATACTAGAACCCCAACAGATCCCAAACTATTATAAAATGGGGTCCCTTATGCTAAAGTTCCATATCACCAAACTTAAATGAAATCGTTTCTCTAAGAATGCAGAAAGAAAATAGCCAAATCTGCAAACAGATCAGTTTTATCAAGCATAATAAGGAAGTCTTCTCTGCTTTAACTTTTACAAGGACAGTAACACATTAACCAATCCACTTTTGATATCATGCTGTTGCCTAGTTCCTGCTCAAGCTACCGTATACAATACAACTCTTGTGCCTTGCCCAATGTAACACCTATTTTTGGATGAAATGCTGCTGTATTCGAGAATTGGTTAAAAAAAAAAGTTAATTAAATCTTTTTTATATTTGTTGAATTTTTTGTTTTGACACAGCTAAACCCTTCTCTTAGAGACCTGGCATTTCTATCTTATTGCTTTCTTTTTTTTAATTATTTCTTTAATTTTATGTATTCATTCATTCATTTTATTTATTCATTCATTTACTTTAATTTAACCAGAGAGAGTCATGGAGAGAGAGGGAAAGTGAGAAAGGAAGCCACCAGGCCCGGGACTCAAACTACGGTCAGTCATGTGGGAGTGTCCAGCGACTCAACCACCATGCTACCAGATGGTCCCCCTTACTGCTTTCAAAAAGTATTAATATAAAATCTGAAACCCAAAGGGTTCTTAATTTCAGAAGATCCTAAAACTACTGTGCCTATGAATGAAACACAAACTAGATGTGGTTTATTTATCTGCACTTACTTGCTCACTGTCTAAGGCAAAAATCTCCCTTCTCACTCCCCCAAAACATGAGATAAACAAGTCTGCATTCTTCTAAAGTCCCCAAGTGGAATATAAACTCTTGTTTAAAAACAATTACAAGATTTTGCACTGGGTCTCTGGCCGAGTGGTAAACGCAGATGGATCCCACATGGCCAACCCCACAATTCGAGTTCTGGACCTGGCGGCTTGAAAAATACACCAGGCGCATGTGTGTGCATGCCCAAAATCCTGACAGGATGAAGAAATGAAGAAGAAGAAATTACGGTGTGACCATTGGGAGGTGGGAGGCTTTCTCTCTCTGTCCCTATGCCTATCTGGCAAGCACATGTGCTCTACAGCAAATTGTTTTTTGAAAAGTACTTATGAGAATTGAGAGTAGGGGAGGAGGAGAAGATAACATTTCCTAAGATAAGTCACGAATCAAATAAGTTCCATGTTATTCAGGATATATTTGTAGGCACATTTTGTGCATTTAAAAAGGCTTAATTAGGGGGCTAGAAGGTGGCTTAGTGGTTAAGGGCCCTGGACTCCCACATGGCTGACCATGGTTTGAGTCCTGGACCTGGCGGCTTTTTCTCTCTCTCTGTGTCTCTCCCTCTTCAAATTAAAATAAATATAGATAAAATAAATATTTTTTAAAAGGCTTAATTAGCATCTAAAAGAAATAAGATCTCATCTATTGAATTGTGGTTTTAGTAAAAGTTAAGCACAGCAAGAATAAACACATTTACACAAATGATTGGGGCAAGAAGTTGGTGAGCATTTAGTAAACCAGACTTGTAAGATCTGAGATGAAAGGGGGGTGACTGAGAACAATTATAAAAGCAAAGTATCTTATAATGGGGAGTCTTCCTATAAAAATCCACTCTTACAGCCTCAAGAAAACAAAATTAAAATCTTTAGAATCAGTTTGTGACCACCTTTTATAGTATTTCATAGTAAACCTTGCAAAGTAAATCCAACTGTAAAGGTGGTGGTGAAGTAGTCTTTAAAACTGACAAGCAAGCCAAACAGCTAAATAAACAGGAACGCTTTAAATCAGTTCTTCTCGCTCCATGGCTTTATTACTCCGGAAAAGTCTTTCCTGACAACCCAGAGCTCCCTCACAATTTAATGTTTCCTTTCCTCTTAACAACGGAGGAATCTAAGCCCTTAGATATGAAATGGTTACTTAATGTCACCCAGCTCACAAGCTCAGTGCAAATCATCATTCATACCCTTTGCACTCATGTTCCTATTTCACAGAAAAAGAAAAAAAAAAATGGGATTCTCGGCCTGGCAGGTGGCATAGTGGTTAAGGAAGCTGGAGACCTAGACCTATGTGGCCGACCGTAGTTCCGAGTCCCAAACCTGGCAGCTTGCTTTCTCACTTTCTCTCTCTCTCTTTCTTCTACTCTGTCTCTCTCTGGTCAAATTAAAATAAATGAATAAATAAATAAAGTTAAATAAAATAATTCTTCAAAAAATTTTTAAAAAAATGGAATTCTTGGGACCAGCAGTTACCATAATGGTTATGTCGCTGGACTCCCACGTAGTCGACGTGGTTCCAGTCCCGGACCCGGTGGCTTAAACTCACGCCAGACACATGTGCATGCGTGCCCAAGATTCCAAGAGGAGAATGGAGGAGAAGGGATTGCGGTGTGGCTATCCCCCCTGGGGGGTGATTTCCTGCTTTCTGTCTCTCTGTCTCTCTCTGTCTGTCTGGCGAGCACATGTGCCCTATAGCAAAAAAAACTCTAAAAAAAATGGAATTCTCTCAAAAGATCAACGTTCATCGAAATAAGTTGAAGATTATCTTTAAGGCATCTTTCTTATACTAGACAGAAAAGGCTTACATTTCAATTTACCCTTGTGGCTATTTAGTTTTTACTGCATAGGAGACATTTTTCTAAGCACTTTTAATTTAATTTTATTTTTTGGAAAGATTTTTGCTATAGGGCATGTGCATTCATCAGAGAGACAGAGAGACAGGAAGTGAGAAATCACCCCCCAGGGCGGATGGCTATGCTGCTGGGTCTGGGACTCGAACTGCAGATGAGTCTAGCGACATTTGAAATATGAAAGCTATAATTGTTAGGACTGATTAACTAGAGTGCTTTGGCTTTTAAATTTAGCACCAGTCAAGATAGTGCCATCGTGTGTATGTGTGCATACCTGTACACAAGTGTGCATATGTATATTCTCATGTATAATCATATAAATGCATAAACATTCACTTGGTATACAGCTTGTACTTTGCTTTTTTGAGAACTACCGATTGAAGGGGCCGCCAGGTGGCGTGGTGGTTAAGGGCACTGACTCCCACGTGGCTGACTGTGGTTTGAGTCCCAGATCTGGCAACTTGTTTTTTCACTTCCTTCTCTCTTGCTCTGTCCCTCTCTGGTCAAATTTAAATAAATAAATAAATAAAGTTAAATAAATAATTACTCTTTTAAAAAAAAATAACTATTGTTTGAAGGTATCAAGCACATAAGATACTGTACCAGAAACTAGGAAAAAATACGGAGAGTGCAATAAACACAGATATTTCCCAGCATGTTATATGAGCCATACATTATGTATAATACAGATATAACAGTATAAGTGCACGTGTAGATATACAAATGCATCGAGTATTAGGAATAAAAATAACGGTGCTATAAAATAAATGGTTATGGGGGCACTGGTTTGGATGGGCATGTTGATGGCGGAAGGAATTCAGGTATAAATTTTTAAAAGTCTAAAGTCAGTCCTGGGGCTGGCAGATGGTGTGGTGGTTAGGGGTGCTGGACTCCCATATGGCCGACTGTGGTTCGAGTCTCGACTTGGTGGCTCACTTTGTCACTTTCCCTCTCTCTCTCCCCATCCCTCTCTGGTCAAATTACAATAAATAAATAAATAAAGTTAAATAAAATAATTATTTTTTTAAAAATGTCTAAAGTCAGTCCTGAAGCTAGGAGGAACCTGGGCCATTCGAGGAAAGATTTATAAGGCTACCAAGCAAAGGAGAGACATCCTTAGAGGTGAGGATGAAGAGGGGCCTGGAGCCAGTTTACCATGTCTGATGTCTCCACCTGCACGTGGAGTTCTCACAGGCCAGAGCAGGGCCTTGTTCAAGACAAAGCACTGCATCAAGCCTTCCGGATTCAACGACCAGTGTACACTGTTCTTTCTTTCCTTTGAATCAGTAAAAACACCACCGTACAGATACGAGGGCTGCTTAATCTACGGCCCCACCCAGGTACGTTACATGCCGCTCTTCTATCCAACTGCAGAAATCTATTTATCTCGTTTTTTCATTCTCTGGTGTTTGTTCATTGTTCAAAGCCCTACAATAGCCACCAGGTGGTATTCAGAGAAAATTGTGCAGTAGTTTAAGAAAGAAAAAGGAGGGACCAGCAGATGGTGTAATGGTTAGGTTGTTGGACTCCTAAGTGGCTGTGATTTGAGTCCTGGACCTGGCACCAGGTATGTGCACACATGCCCAAAATCCCGAGAGGAGGATGAAGGAGAAGGGATTGCAGTGTGGCCATTTCTGGCTTTCTATCTTTCTGTCTCTGTCTGTCTCCCTTAGGAGTAAACACACCCTAGCAAATACCTCTGAGAAAGAAAGAAAAAGGAACCTGTGGGGCTGGCAGGTGGCATAGTGGTTAAGGCACTGGTCTCTCATATTGCTCACCATGGTTTGAATCCTGGACCTGGAGGCTTGCTTTCCTACTTTCCCTTTCTCTCTCTCTGGTCAAATTAAATAATAATGACTATAATAAATGAAATAAAATAATACTTAAAAAAAAGGAAGAAAAAGGAAGCTGGAAACTGCTTGTACTATAGGACAAGGCTTCCTTGTACATCATGTGTGTGAGATTGCTAACCCAGGAGAACCAATGACTGCTTGTTCCTGGAACTGGGAAGTGGGCGTGCCTAGACTTCCAGGAATAACGGCAAATAAGAACAAAACACATGGGAAAGCAGATAATGAGCCAAGGGAAGAGGGGACCTTGTCAAAAACGAAAACAGGAAAAGCCAACTTTACTTTCACTGAATGCTTTCTGTAGCGCCAGGCACTGTATAATAACATGACATAAATACCGGTAATACTCTGTAATTCTTCCAAGTGTTACCCGATTTCAGGAGTGAGGCAACAGAAGGAACAGAGCTATTTAGAAACTGGCTCAGGGCCTGCAGCGGCGGGATTCAAACTCGACTGACCTTTTCCCCTTCCTCCGGTATTCTAGAGTGCGTGTATTCTGCAGTTTGGGGCCCAACCATCCCGCCAGTTAATACTTACTGTTCAGGGCAGCGAGGAGGCCCTGCTAACCGTCCTTTCTAACACCCCCCATCCCTACCCTGGCGGCGCCTCCTGGGCCCCGGCTCTGGCCTTGATCCAGGGCTGCTGTGGGCGAGGGAAGGAAAGCCTGAGGCTGCGCAGAAGCAGAGTCCTGAGAAGGGTTTTCCTGCAGGGCCCGCTGTGCTCTTGGAACGGCTCCGAGGGGAACCAGGGGGCGCCTGCAGCCCCTTGCAGAGCCCCGGGGCACTTCTGGGGTAGCTGCCCGCTGCCTCTGGCCACTGCCCCTGCCCCGCCCTCTGACGCAGACACAATGAGGGTCCCCTGTTCCCCTCCCCCCAACTCCCAACACTCCCCAACCTGGCGGACCTGCGGCCCAAGGCTGCCCGGAGACCGTGGGACTTGCGCCTCCCAGAGGCGAGCGCGAGCCGAAGCCCGGGATCCTGGGCGCCCAGCTGAGGCTTTTCGCCCTTTGGCCTCCGGACTGCCGGGCACAGCTGTTGCTCCAGGATCCCCAACGTCAGTGGACGAGGAGTGACCTGGGCGCAGACACTGGGCGCGCCTGGTGTCGTTTCCTGGTTCCTACGTTTACAATAGTCGTAGTCCCCACGCTGGCGCCGGGTGTCCCGCCCGCTTTCTTGTTCCTGGGAGAAGCCCCGGAGACGTTTGTCCTGTGGTTACAGACAGCGAGGAACGGGGACTGCAACACCTCCCGGGCCTGGAAAGTCCTCGGCTGGGGATGGACCTGAGAACTTCTTTACTCCGGTTTTGACCCTCACCCGTCGTCGTCGCATTGCTGTGATGTTTCCAAGTGGGAGAAGTAAAGGACGGTTTAGGGTCTTCTATTATTCAGTCTGTTTACTTTTAGAGTCTTTAAACAGCTGCCTTATGTCCTGCTCATTTTGTTGCTTAGAATTACTTCAATTTTTATCATTATTATTTTGTTTTAATTTGCTATAGAGTATGTGCGCTCACCAAAGAGAGAGCGAGCCTGTGAGAGAAAGGTGCCAAGTCTGGGATTCGAACTGCAGTAGACCATGTAAGAGTCCCGTGCCTTAACCACCACGCCACTTGCTGGCCTTGTTTTTTTGTTGTTTCTGTTTTTGTTTTGATAGTGTAAGCAGGATGGACAGGATTGAGTATGCTTACTCCATTTTACCTGGACCTGGAGTCATTAGTTCTTCTTTATGTTAACACTGCGTATTATTTATGTTCTATTATGTATAAACACTGCGAACTACACAGAATGTAATGGACTTACCTGAAACTACAGTTTATAGATCTGATAATCCTGCTTTGCATATAAATTACGTGCAGAGAACAACAGCATCAATATTACATTAGCAAGTGTTTGTATTTGGGAGTTGGCATGCATAATGGTTTTGTGGTGGACTTCCATGTAGTCAACTGCGCTTCCAGTCTGGACCCAGTGGCTTAAAATTCATGCCAGAGGCATCTGCGTGGGTGCCCAAAAGCCCAAGAGGAGAATAGAGGAGAAGGGATTGCAGTGTGATCATCCCCCTTAGGAGGTGATTTTTAGTGCTTTCTGTCTCTGTCTCTCTCTGTCTTTCTGGAGCGCAAGCACCCTATAGCAATCCCTGACTACTTGGGATCTACCTATTAAACTTACTGGAAGAGTCCAGCCATCTCTTTTATTAGGACTCTCTAGGTAATTCATATACATGCCAGGGTTTGACAATAACCACTGTGTCAAAAAAAATCCTTATCCGATGGGTTGTATTAGTGGATATATCAGCTTTAAAACTGAACTAGAAATTATATTTTTTATAAAAGACAAAGTGATTAAATAATTTCACAATAACAACGCCTTATTTCTTTGTGTGCTGCTATAGCTGAATACCACAGACTAATTTAGAAATAATAGGAACCTGTTTCTCATGGTTCTGGAGGCAGACAGGGAAGTCCATGGTCAGGTGTCATCAGGTTTGATTTCTTTTTTCTTTTTCTTTTTTTTTTTTTTAAAGAACTAGTTTGTTTTAACTTTATTTATTTAAATATTCAAGTGAAAATACTTTGCAATTGGGGCCAGCAGGTGGTGTGGTGGTTAAGGGCACTGGACTCCCATATGACTGACCATGGTTCGAGTCCCAGACCTGGTGACTTGTTTTCTCACTATCAGTCTCCCTCTCTCTCTCTGGTCAAATTGAAGAAGATGAAGAAGAAATAAAATTAACTAATTTTTTAAAGTACTATGCAACTGTAATAGGCTCACATATCAAGTAAAAAGCAAGCTTTTACTTTTTTGTTATTAAATGCAATAGGGCACATGAGAGAGAGAGAGAGAGAGAAACCATGCTCTTCCCTCACTTCTCAAATCAGGGCCTGTTCATACTGTGGTCCCTTTCCCTTCAAATCCCAGGAAGATCCTGGGCATACATGCATGCCCAGTGTATTACCTACCGCAGGGCCAGGACTCAAACCCCAGAAGGCCACATAAGATCCGGTTCTTTTTGTATAGCACTTACCTGCAGGACTGTAGGGCCAACACTCCCTCTTTTTTAAAGGTAGAATCTCAGGTCATGATCCTTCTGCCTGTCCCCAGCTGGGACTATATGCCCATGACACCATGCTGGCTCTTTTTAGACAGGATTTCGTTACATTGCTCAGGCCAGCCTTGACTGATCCTTCTGCCTCAGCCTCCCGAGTGACTGGGATTACAGACATTTGCCACTGTGACCAGCCTTCAGATTGGACCAGGAGTTGAAGGCAGACTGCCCACGTGGTCCCGGCCTGCAGAGCAGTGTTTTAGCAGTGTACCATCTCAGCTCTGGGAGACTTTCACTTTAAAGGGAAAAATGCCGGTTACATAATAGTACATAACACGTCACACCACTGTGGTCCTTATCATCAACGTGCTGGGTATCTTAGTCCATTTTGTGTTGCTAACATATAACAGGCTGGGGAATTTAAGAGACTAGAGGTTTATGGGGCTGGCAGGGGGCATTATGGCACCCACATGGCCAATTGCTGTTCGAGTCCTGGACCTGGAGACTTGATTTCTCACTTCCCCTCTCTTTGTTTCTCACTCTGTCCTGCTCTGGTCAAAGTTAAATAGATAAAGTTAATAAAATTAATTATTAAAGAAAAAAAGAGAGAATAGAGGTTTATTTGACAGACTCACAATTCCACAATTCTGGTAGCTGGAAAGTCCAGAAGAACTTACTTTGTTCAAGTCTGCCCTTACCCACATGAAGAGTTTCTCTGTGGGAACTTCACATCATTCTTTTAGAGAGCAGAGTGGGATCTGTCATGAAGAGTAGTGAACAAGAAAACAGGAATTATCAAGAGTTATTCAAATATTCAAATTTCCAGGGTATATACTTTGTGTCACAGATTGGAAAATGGCCAATGAACAAAGTCTATGCAAATCTTTTGCAAAGTTTTTTGGGTTTTTTTTTTTTTTTTTGCATTCCCCCAAATCTACTAATTTACATTAACTGAGACTCTTTTTAAAAAGAAGTTATATTTTCTTTTATTAAGACTGATTTTCTTTAATTTTATTCATCATCATCATTATTATTTTAATTTGACCAGAGAGAAACAGAGACAGAGATGGAGAGAAAATAAGAAAGCAAGCCACCGGGTCCAGGACTTTACCCGCGGTTGGCCATGTGGGAGTCCAGTGCACCTAACCACCATGTCACTTGCTGGTCCCAACTGAGACTCTCTGTTCACCCATCCAACTCACAGGTGACCTGCAGCTCCCGGTAAACATGCAGAAAGGAAGGCACGGCAATCTAATTAAAGGCTGCTGAGACAGCTCTTGTTGCCAGTTTACCTATATCAGAAAATAAAATCCCACCAGTCTGAGGCCTAGGACTTTCGATCTATTGAAACTGGTGAGAATACATGATTTATTAGCTCTACTGGTTCTGACTTTTACAAATATGTTCTTATTGAGGACCAGCAGGTGATGTGGTGGTTAAAGCACTGAACACTCCCACATGGTCAACCAAGGTTCAAGTCCCAGACCTGGTGGCTTGCTTTCTCACCCCAACCCCCTCCTATGTGTCTCACTCTGGTCAAATTAAAAAAAAAAAAAATGAATAAAATTAAATAATTGTTTAAAAAATTTTTAAATATGTTCTGATTAACATTATAATGATTGTAATATGTTTTCCATAATTGCCTATTTAACCTCAAATGACAGGGCTTCATTGTTCTTGTTTTGGTGTTTTCTTAAGAGGTTTTTTTTTTTTTTTTTTTTTTTTTTTTCTTTTGAGGTCACGAAGGAGACAGAGAAGGACAGAGAGACAGAAAGTGAGACATCACCTTCCCAGGGGGGATGGCCATGCCACAATCCTTTCTTCTCTGTTCTTCTCTTGGGACTTTGCGTATATCCGCACATGCGCCTGGTATGAGTTTCAAGCCTCTGAGTCTGGGACTCGAACTGTGGTCAGCCATGAGGGAGTCCAGCAATGAAAACACTACACCATCTCCTGGTCCCAGGATCTCATTGTTTTTATTGACTGAATAGTAGTCCATTGAGGCCAGCAGGTGGCGTAGTGGTTGAGGGGATTGGAACTCCCTTTGCGTATATCCGCACATGCGCCTGGTATGAGTTTCAAGCCTCTGAGTCTGGGACTCGAACTGTGGTCAGCCATGAGGGAGTCCAGCAATGAAAACACTACACCATCTCCTGGTCCCAGGATCTCATTGTTTTTATTGACTGAATAGTAGTCCATTGAGGCCAGCAGGTGGCGTAGTGGTTGAGGGGATTGGAACTCCCACATGGCTGATCACAGTTCAAGTCCTGGACCTGGCAACTTGCTTCCTCACTTTCCGTCTCTCTCACTCTGTCCCTATCTGGTCAAATAAAAATAAAGACATAAATAAATAAAGTTCAATAAAAATAATTATTTAAAAAATAGTCCATTGTGTGTGTGTGCATATATACATAAATATATGTATATAATATGATATTAATATAAGTGACATATATACACACACAGCCATACACATATACCACGTTACCCATTTACCTGCTGATAGACTTAGGTTGATTTCATAACTTGGCTACTATGAATAGTGCCATAATAGAGACACAGATGGCATTACTACATAATTATTCACTTTCATCTAGTAGTAGGATTGCTGCATTGTATAGCAGCTATATATTAGGTTTTTTTTTTTTTTTTTTTGAGAGGTTTTTCACTATAGGGCATGTGCGCTCGCCAGACAGACACAGACATAGAGACAGAAAGTGAGAAATCACCCCCAGGGGGGATGGTCACGCCGCAATCCCTTCTCTTCCATCCTCCTTTCGGGATCTTGGGCATGTACGCACACGCGCCCGGCGTGAGTTTTAAGCCACCGGGTCCGGGACGCGAACTGCAGTCGACTACGTGGAAGTCCAGCGACATAGCCATTACGCTAACTGCTGGTTCCTATATTAGGTTTTTTTGAGAAATCTTCACAGACAGAGGGAGAAAGCACCCCACACACACATGGCATGTGGTCACAATCCCTACTCTATTTTCCATCCTGTCGTGATCTGGGGCATGCAAGTGCATGGATTAGGCATGCTTTTCAAGCTACCAGGGCCAGGATTCTAACCACAGCCAACCATGTTATAAATATGTAACATATCCTCAAATCTCATTGAGATCACAAATTCACACGTTTTGCAATTCTTGTATTTTTCTTAAATCACTAATCTTTTCGTTTGATGACTTTTCTCTCTGAAAATGTTTCCTGAAAAAAATATGGATGTTAGTATACTATTTGAACTTTAATGGATCATGCTGACAATATTTCTATTTCTGCTTCTAATCTTCTTTACACAGTTGAAGATGGAAGTGGCTGTTCAGATCAGTTGAGCCTTGCTCTTCTTAAGCAGCGATCTGTAATCTTCAACAGAGAGGAAGAAAACAAATGAAAATGAGATGCAGTTGCTAGAGATCATGTCAGCATGGCTAACCTGCCGTGGGGCTGATTTTGATGCCTGACAGCTAGGTTGGAATGTCTTCTCCTTTCTAACTGGCGTAAGTAAGGCCACTGGGATCCAGTTGTGCAAGTAGCTCTGCTTTACGTGGCGTGCCGCCAGGCCCCCGTGGGAGCTAGAGGTGAGCGCCATGGCTACATCTCACCACTGCAATCTGGCACTGGGCAATTACTGAGGCTGTTCCAAAGTCATCTAGACCTCACTTCTTCAGTTCCTTCTCATCTTACTGTTCTTATCGTTTACCATTTAGAGTTACTACTGTTATTGGTGGAGGCCTACTGTCCCTTACCCCTTTATCGTGAGGAGAATGGCTGCTAGGGAATTCTGAAGGTGCAAAGGAGTCTTTTCTCCAGGTCCTTATTTCTATTTTTTTTTTCTTTGGAGAGGTTTTTGCTAAAGACAGAGACAGAGAAACAGAAAGCAAGAAATCACCCCCCGGGTGGATGGCCACACCGCAATCCCTTCTCCTCCATTTTCCTCTCAGGATCTTGGGCATGCACGCACACGTGCCTGGCTTGAGTTTAAGCCACCAGGTCTGGGGCTTGAACCACGGTCGACTACATGGGAGTCCAGTGACATAGCCATTAACACTAACTGCTGGTCCCATGCCCTTATTTCTTAAACCACTTTATCTTTACAAAAATAAATTGTGGGTTGTTTATCTTCTTTCTCAAATACAACATTCTCTGCAAAACAGATTACAACATTTCTTTACTCTCCTTTTAAATTCCTTTTTTTAGCTCTTAGCTCTGGTATAAAATTTTTTTGCAAGGTATTGCATGTATTTGCTCTTTTTAAAGGGGACTTAAGGGGCCAGTGGATGGCATGGTGGTTAAGGACATTGGACTCTCACGTGGCCGACTGTGGTTTGAGTCCAGGAATTGGCGGCTTGTTTTCTCATTTTCTCTCTCTCTCTCTCCCTCCCTCTCTGGTCAAATTCAAATAAATAAATAAATAAATAAAGTTAGATAATTCTTTTAAAAATAAATAAAAGGGGCTCTCAGGTCAAAATGGTGAGCAGGTCAGCCGTTTCAGCATCAGGTCGGTGGCTGTATGGTATTTCAATGCTGCAGGATTCAATAAACTGGGGTTAATGCGAGATGATACGATATACGAGAAAGAAGATGTGAAGGAAGCCCTAAGACTTCCTGAGAACCTTTATAATGACAGGGTGTTTCGCATGGAGAGCCCTGGACTTGACCATGAGGCAGCAGATATTGCCTAAAGAGCAGTGGACAAAATACGAGGATAATTTCTACCTTGAACCATATCTAAAAGAGGTTATCCGGGAAAGAAAAAGGAGAGAAGAGTGGGCAAAGAAGTAACTAGATTGCAATCGTGGATGCGGTTGTTCTTAAAGTATTTTCATGAAGTGGGGGTCGAACCTAAAAAGTTTAATTTAAAAATAATTTGGTCGGCAGATGTATTACTTTAAATAAATGTCTATTATAAACAATAAATAAATAAATAAATAAAATAAATAAAAGGGGACTTGAATAAGATGTTAAATATGTTTTTGTTTAATTGAATAAAGCGTTCAATGCTCCACTTAAATGAATTGATCACATTTATTGAAAAACAAAACTGAAATATGCAAAAAATAAGTTTTTGGTTCAGATAATTACTGGTAAAAATAATCTATTAGATCACACGTGAAGCTTATATTTTGTGAAGGATTACATGTGTTCTATTTGCTTAACATCTGAGCAATCTCATAATTACCTTATTCTGGTAATGACAGAAGAAGCTAAACATTTCATATGTAAATAAGAATTTCAAATATAACAATTCCAAAGTTTTAGAGTCAATGAGTCTTAAAAATGTGTTTTTACTTATTTGCTGAAAATCATTTAAGAATGAATAACTTACTATCTTATCAATATGAACATCTCATTGATAGTAGTGCATTAGCTTATAAAACAAGTTACATGAGTCACTTTTTCTCATTGCCCTTGGGTACTTTCTGAAGATCAAAAATGCATATTTCACTTTTCCTGGGTGATATACATATTGAGTACTATTTGAACATAGTGGTAAAGAAAACTTAATGTTTAAAACTTTTTGAATATATGATATGTGCAAAATAACATTAGCTGTCAGGTATGATGTTAAAGATTTAATAGAATAAAATATAATTTATATTAAAATTACTTTAATAAGGCTTTAAATAATTTTTCCCAGAAAATAAAAAATAATTCAGAGATTTTAAAAAAGTAATCTTTTATAAGTTTAGTTTATTTTATAATTAAATCGACATTTAATAGTTGTACATATTTATGGAATACAGTGTCCTTTTTCAACATATAAATTGAATGTATAATTATCAAACCAGGGCAGTAGACATATCTAGTATCACGAGTATTTATCAGTACGTCGTGTTGTGAAATTCTCTTTCGAAATTCTCTCCTCTAGTCATTTTGAAATATGTATTCAACTGTCACCAACTATAGTTACTATACTGTTCTATGGTACAGTAGAAATTATTCTATCTATCCACTTGCTCTCTTGCATCTGTTGGAAGTTTTATTTCTAAATGTAAAAACTCCTGTGTCCTTTCTCACAAATTCACCATGAATGTTCAAACAAGGTATAAAAACATGTATAGGTCAGTAAAGAAAATAAACTTATCATTTGTAAAGTGAAATCATTACAGTCGGAGCTACAGCTATTATAGCTTGGTTCATACAGATGTGAGGAATTTTTATTAAGAAAACAAGAAAAGACTTTTTCTCTCAGGTAGTTCCGATCAATATGTAGACTTCAAATTTTCCGAGGAAACTTTCATTGAACCATTACCACACTCCCGATCTCTGTTCCTTGCCTCCACCACTTTCGAAGAACATAAAGTCCTAGACAAAACCAAAAATACAGAAATGAGTTTTCCGCAACGAAAAAGTTTCAGAAGCAGAAATGCTAAGGATCTGATGAAACAGAATGACGTATCAGTTCAACAAGAAAATGAATCATAATAATAATTAAGCAGTGGAAAAGTCTATAGCTGTATAAATCCTACCTTTAGCTTTTCATTTTAATACTTAAATTGTATAATTTTATTCCTTCTAAAAGTCACTTTTTCTCATTCCCCTTGGAATCTTTTTTCCTCAACTTTGTAATCCTTCTCCAGTAATAACTTTTCTGGTGACTGGGGTTCCATATCCAACTTACGCTGATAGGTATCTTAGTTAGAATGCACTAAAATTAGAACTTTTTGGCCTGGGTTTATTTCTCTTCCTAATATGTCCAGCATGTCCCTGGCCTATTTCACTGTATCAGTGTCTAATTAGATCCTCTCCCTGAGACTTCAGTCAAATCCTATGGATTTTATTCCTCTCATATCTATTGTCTTCTGTGCAACAAAAATAAACTCTACTGCAAAGCACTTGCATTGCATTGTACTATTACGATTTTGCCTTTCTTTTCTTTTTTTGGAGAGGTTTTCGCTACAGGGCGTGTGTGCTCGCCAGACAGAGACAGAGACAGAAAGCAAAAACTCATCCCCCAGAGGGGATGGTCAGGCCGCAGTCCCTTCTCCTCCATTCTCCTCTCGGGATCTTGGGCACGCACGCACAGGGCATGAGTTTTAAGCCACTGGGTCTGAGACGCAAACCGCGGTTGACTACGTGGGAGTCACAGCCATTACGCTAACTGCTGGTTCCCGATTTTGCCTTTCTTGAATCCAGTTTCTACATAGTTACTCCATCTCCAATATTCTTTGCCCTCATCCCCATTATTTAAAAGCAAATCTCTAATATCATACTATTTTATATGGAACTATTTCAGAATATTTCTGAAAAATAAAGGTTCTGTTTAGGTTTTATATAATATCGTCATATCTAAAAAATAGTAAGAATTCCTTTCTATCATCAAATAGCCAGTGTTCAAATTTCCCCAAATGTGCTATAAATGTCTTTATACATTATTTAAATGAGTAAACAAACATAAATTAGTAGCTTAAACTACAGGTTTCATTAGACATATACTCTTACTGCAGTTTACACTCCACTATAAGATTATTTAATTATTCATAGTGAGTTAGAATGACATCTTCCTGTTTTACTGATTCTTTTTTCACGTATACCCAGATTCACTGTCTTTCCCAAACACCAGTTTTGCTTGAAACCTCTATGTAATACATAAAGTCCTCTTGCCATGTGAAAATGCACAGACCTGTGACCACAGTGTCAAGACAGAACAGGATTTCAGAGCTAGGATGAAGTAGGCACCCTTGTTTAAGATCTCTAAATCAAAGCAGGCCATTTGGAAATATACAAGTTGCTGGATCATTCCAGGATGGTACTAGAGAAACTACCCATAACCAAGAGGAGTGAGAATCAACTTACGATGAGGAAGCAAGCTCCGAGCATCACAGCTTTCATTTTAACATCCAGGTCTAAAGGGAACTGGATCCCAAAGTTATCGGCATCTGTAAATGCCTCTCTCACAATCCCAGTCCAGTGCTTGGAAATCCTGCCAACCATTGTTTCTTCATCAAGTGATTTAATCTAAATTTCATAAAACAAAACAAAACAAAAGACTTAAATATTTTTAGAAAAGTTATAGCAAAAGTACTTTCAAAGTTGGTGGGACCAGCAGTTGGCATAATGGCTACACCGCTGGACTCCCACATAGTTGACCACAGTTTGAGTCCCAGACCTGGTAGCTTAAACTCATGCCAGGCGCGTGTGCATGCATGCCCAAAATCCCGAAAGGAGAATGGAGAAGGGATTGCGGCGTGGTCATCCCCTCTGGGGGGTGATTTCTCACTTTCTGTCTCTCTCTGTCTTATTGGCAAGAGCACAAGCCCTATAGCAGAAACCTCTCCAAAAAAAAAAAAAAAGTTGGAATAATGAAACAAATGTTACGTTAAAATTGTGTACCCTATGTAATAATGAACATGTAACCCTCATTTGATGCATGAAAGTTCCTGTGTCTATTTTTTTAAAGATTTATTTATTTTTAATCTTATTTATTATCATTCTACAATTTTGACCTGAGAGAGACAGAGAGAAACGGAGAGTGAAAAGAGCAAGCTGCCAGGTTCGGGACTCAACTATGGTCAGCCACGTGGGAGTCCAGCACCTCAACCACCACGTCTCCTGCTGGCCCCTCCTGTGTCTATTTATAAGTAAATGAAAAACTATTTCATCTGCAGAAAAATGACATAAAA
The DNA here is from genome assembly GCF_000334495.1 of Tupaia belangeri chinensis. Lineage (NCBI taxonomy): Eukaryota > Metazoa > Chordata > Mammalia > Scandentia > Tupaiidae > Tupaia > Tupaia belangeri. The sequence goes on from NW_006209381.1 coordinate 545,274, forward strand.
GCTTTGCAAAAATATTTAACATTTCTATTTCTACATTAAGTTGGACAGTAATATATTATTTGAATCGATCTAAAACCAAATTAAAGCAGTAAAGGACACAAATATAGAATGCTTCTTTGATTAAATTTCTAGACGCTATCAGGGAGGTAATAAAACTATTATAACATCTGTTTTAAGAGAAGCACGGAGAGTTTACATAAGCTGACAGTTTAAACATAATAGGAAGGCTCATTACCACCACTGTTGGTAGGAAAACACAGGTACTGCCTAGAGAACACCGATTCATAGGGAAGTAACTTGACAGAATGGTCTAGGTCAAGGGTTGGCATAAGACTGGGTAACTAGTAGGGGGTGAATGACGAAAGAATAATTACAGTGTAAATATTTTATCCTTTTATAATTCTTCCTGAGAGAAATCCAAGGTCATTAGAGTACAGTAGGTCATGTGCAGACCAAAGCAATTCCTCAACTGGGTAGGTGGAGGCTGAATCCAGTCAAAATTGATTGAGCTATGTACCCACAGGGTTGGTACTGAGGAACAGGAGTGTCCGCCCTTGCATCGGGCTGAGACCAATGGAATAAACGTGGAGAAACTGAAGAGCTGATAAGGCTGGCCCCATGCATAGCGCTTAAGCTCTGTATACAGGGAGCCAGATCCCACATAGCCAACCCTGGTTTGGATCCTGGCTAGAAAGACACACTGGGAAGGTATTATTTTGGCATGACCATGCCCCATTGGGGAATGCATTCTCCCTTTCCCTCCCTCTCTCTCTATTTCTGTCTCTGGCAAGTGCACATGCCTTCTGGCAATAATAATGATTTTTTTAAAAAGTGTAATAATAGTATATAGAAGCTAAGTATGCATCAAAGAAGAATATCATAAACTATCACATATGATTGTATCAATGGTTGCTGACATTTATTAATGAGCATTTATGTAACATTTAGTGCATGAAAGGTATATGAAGGCTTTATAATTATTAAGTAAATTAAGCCTCGTAACAACCTTGAAAGAGGGGCCAGCAGGTAGTGTAGTAGTTAAGGGCGCTGGACTCCCACATGGCCGACCATGTTTAAGCCACAGACCTGGTGACTTGCTTTCTCACTTTCTCTCTCTTCCCCCATCCCTCTCTGGTCAAATAAAAATAAATAAATAAATAAATAAAGTTAAATTTAAAATTCTAAACAAACAAAAAAAAACCTTGAAAGATATGTACTATTATTATATCCAATTTCACACACACACAGACACACACACACACACACACACACACACACACACACACACAAAATCTGAAGCAAAGAAAGGTTAAATAATTTGTCCAGGTTCACACAGATAAGAGGACATAAGCATAGGTTTCGAACTCAGGCAGGCATTCTGTTTTCAGTCTGTGCTCCTGTCTATGATATTCTGTCTTTTAGAAAGTTAAGTATCAATTATTAGTAACATTTAGGTTAGAGGTCAGCAAAAAGATCAAGGTTCTGGGCTAGCCAGATGACATAATGGTTAAGGTAGCTGGATTCCATGTGCCTAATTGTGTGGTTCAAGTCCTGAATCAGGCCTGAAAGGAGAATGGAGGAGAAGTGATTATGACACAGCCAATCCCCTGGGGAATGCTTTCTTACTCCCCTTGCCCAACCCCCAAATCTCTCTCTGGCAAGCACACGTGCCTATAGCAAATTTAAAAAAGAAAAAGATGGGAACCAGCAGTTAGCGTAATGGATATGTCGCTGGACTCCCATGTAGTCGACCGCGGTTCGTGTCCCGGACCCGGTGGCTTAAAACTCACGCCGGGCGCGTGTGCGTGCGTGCCCAAGATCCCGAGAGGAGAGTGGAGGAGAAGGGATTGCGGCGTGACCATCCCCCCTGGGGGGTGATTTCTCGCTTTCTGTCTCTATGTCTCTCTCTGTCTGTCTGGCGAGCGCACGCGCCCTACAGTGAAAATTTCTCAAAAAAAAAAAAAAAAAAAGAAAAAGATGAGTGGACCATATTTGCCCATATAATATCTAAAAGTTTTGTATGGCATATTCACATACACACACACACACACACTCACACGCACACTCCAATCTGAAAGCAAAGGGTAGACATGGAGAACTATTCGACTGTTTGCCTATCAAAGGACAGATGAAGCCAGCATGTTCAGTACATTAATCACATTTATAAATTGACGAGAAATAGTGAACAGTCCCAGCGACAACATGGCAATGGATATAAACAGATAATACAAAGGGCAAATATGAGTAGCCAGTAAGCCTAGAGCAAAATGTTCAAACGCCCAATCAGGGGATTAAACGTTAAGGTAAAGGTACCTTCCTCTCTTGACCTTAGATTTTTCTTCACTAGTGAAGTTCACAGTGAGTCTAAGTTGAAGCTGAGTGTCACTGCTTTTTCTTACCCAAAAGTACCTGCACTCTCTACATTGAGGATGTATGGTCTGGCATTAAGTCTTCAAAAATTCTTAACCATTGATCTCTCTGAATATTACCCCAATGTATTCTGTGTCGTCGTCGTCTTTTTTATGACTCCTCATTGACACAGACAAGAACAGTCTACTCTACCTTCTATGGCCCTTCAGTTTTATTTGTCCTTTCAAACTTCCGTCTCTTTTCCTTATCTACCTTTCCTTCCAGTTTACTCATTCTCCCTGCACTTCTATTTAATTTGCAGTTCAAGTTTTCCAGTGAAGTGTCAATCAGTGACGATTCTTGTTTCTAGAGCTCTTATTTAACTTGTTTTCTAATCTTTCTATCCTTTATTTGTAGGTCTCCTTCCTCCTTATGTTCTTTTTCTGTTCTCTTGAACCTTTAACATCTACTTAGATGTTCTGGTTACAGATTGCTGTTATATGCAATCTGTTTTGTCCGTTTCTGATTTTGTGTACTAGTTCCTAAGGCATCATGCAACTTTTTAAAACCCTCTCATGTGAAGATAGGCGTGTTATGTAGGAATAGCAGGAAGCCTTCTACCAAGTTTCCAGATTGGTTCTTCCATGTATATCACCACTCAGGATTAATTTCTATGTTTTGAGATTCCTGAATACAACAGTGGCATAGATTTAGACTTCAAACACATAGATAGGACTAACTTGTGATATCAGTTTCATGTGGGCATATTTTTTTCTCCTATCATTATTAGTCCTGGAAGGAGACACTCTTATCATCTAAAAAGTCTTGTCTCTCTTACTCTCCCTGGGATCATCTTAGAGCTTCAACCATCTGTTGATGGGAAAACTTTCTGACATTTTCCTCTAATAGCTAAAATCCATCATGATATAAATACAAATCGTTGTCTTCCTATGAATCATCTGCTCCTCCCGAACGATCTTAACTTGGCCAATGGCATCATATTCACTCAGCTTCACAAACATCTGACATCATAATAAGATGCCAGAATAATGTTCAGATTTTCTTTTCTCCTTAATTGACATCAAGCCCATGAATCAGTCTCAGTTCACTTATGAAATGTCTCTTGAATTATTCTTTCCTTTAAAATGACTTCTGACCAAGCTGCAGTTCAGGCTTTCAAATAATCTTTATTCCAATTTTCATGTCACTGGTATCCTGATGAAGTCCATGAAATGTAATGAAGTCCCTCATACTGACAATTCCTGCTTTAAGGTACCAAACTTTCTATTAGTAATCAGATAGACCATGACTCAAGTGGCTATTTCTCTAGTTTCCCAGAGATGATACCTTGTTAGCATCTTTCTAGATGCACAGAAGAGGAGTTAATCCATTATATGCAATGGATACTTTAAAGCATCCATTGAGAAAGGTTACTGGATGAAATATAAATTCCTTATCATTAAATATAAGAATCTCACAATGCTGGGGCCAGCAGGTGGCATGGTGGTTAAAGGTGGTTAAAGGATTCCCACATGGCCGATTGTGGTTCAAGTCTTGAACTTGGAGGCTTGCTTTCTCGCTCTCCTTTTCTCTCTCTCTCTCTCTGTATCTCTTTGGTCAAATTAAAAAAATAATAATAACAAATGGAATTAAATAAATAAAAATATGTTGTTTTTTTTTAAAAAGGAATTTCACAGTGCTTTTCCAGTGTTTTCACCTATTTCCTAAGAATAAAATACATGGCAGCAAAACTTCTTTTATATTTTTTTAAAGTTCTAATCAAGTTATAGCTTTATTGAAGTACAACTGGTTCAGATTAAAATGCATGTATGGAAAGTGTATTATATGGTAAATTCTGACATATGTATATACCGCTGAAACCATCACACTCAAGATAATAGACAAGATAATAGACACATTTATCACCTCAAAAGTTTCCTTATGCCCCCTTGTAATACCATTCTC
>NW_006209381.1:549598-552560 GCF_000334495.1 Tupaia belangeri chinensis
TTCCCTCCTCTGCTCCACTCACCCCAAAACTTATTTTTTAAATTATTTAATTTAATTTATTATTAATATTTTCCAGTTTGATCAGAGAGAGAGAGAGAGAGAGAAAGTGAGAAAGCAAGCCTCCAGGTCTAGGACTTGAACCGTAGTTGGCTACGTGGGAATCCAATGCCTTTTACCACCATTCTACCTGCCGCCCCACCCCCCCAAATATCTTTTAATATTGTTCCTTGAAGGAGCAATGACATTTTCATTTATCTGTATCTACATAGAGAACTATTATAAATACCAGAATATAAAGTATTTATACACAGTATTACATACTTGCAGGCCCATACACAAGCCTATACCTCCACACACTTACACACGGCATTATTATAGACCCCTTTATAAGAGCTTTTTCTTAAAAGTAATTATTGAAAGGGTCAACAGATGGTGTGGTGATTAAGGTGGTTGGACGCCCACATGGCTGACCATAGTTTGAGTCCTGGACCTGGCAGCTTGCTTTCTCATTTTCCTTTTTTCTCTTTAGTCAACTTTAAATAAATAAAATAAAATAATATAATACAAAGAATAAAAATTAATAAAATAGTTCTTAAAAAAAAAAAAGGAATAGTTTGAGCTGACAGGTAGCATGGTGGTTAAAGGAGCTGGACTCCCACATGGCCAACCGCGGCTCAGGTCCTGAACTTGGTGGGTTGCTTTCTCACTTTCTCTCTCTCTCTCTCTCTCTCTCTCTCTCTCTCTGTCCGTCTCTAGTGAAATTAAAATAAATAAGCAAATAAATGAATGGATAAAGTGAAATAAAATAATTCTTAAAAAATTATTTATTTTATTCCATTACATTAATTATTATTATTACTTTTTTTAAAATTTGACCAGAGAGAGACAGAAAAATAGAGAAAGGGAAAGTGAGAAAGGAAGCCACCAGATCTGGGACTCAAACTGTAGTTAGCCATGTGGGAATCCAATGCCTTTAACCACTACACCACCTGCCAGCTCCCTTTTAAAGTCTTTATATCACATCAGTTTTCTTAAAATTATCTATCCCTCATTAGTCTATGATGTCAATAAGAATAAGGATTCATTTTTATATAGCCAAGGTCTAATAAAGGCATTAAAAACCATGCTATTGGGGCTGGCAGGTGGTATGAATGGTGAAGGGGACTGGACTCCCACATGACCAACTGTGATTCAAGTTCCAGACCTGGTGGCTTGCTTTCTCACTTTTTCTCTCTCTCACTCTGTCCCTCTCTGGTGAAATTTAAATAAGTAGATAGATAAATAAATAAAGTTAAATAAAGCAATTCTTTAAGAAATGCTATTAGAGAAGAAATACAGATAACGTAATACAATGAAGTTGGATAGTGGAGGAAAATGTGGACACGATGCCAGAATTACCACATCTTACCATGAGGGGCAGCCTTACTCAGCTTTTAGGATATAGATGTTTTTCTATTTTGTGGAAATGTTGTCCTAATTAATAGATTTTCTGTTTACTAAAAGAACCAAGAAATCAAGATTGCTGTAAAAAATGCCCAATAAACATTTGAAAATAAATAATTTGGACAATAACATTAGGTTACCTTCTGAAGAGCAGCTACAATGAAATTCCTTCATATAGTAAATACACAGACATACTGAGGTTTCTGATGACTTCATTTAATACTTCATTCTTGAATAATGGAGAGATCCCAGGGAACCTAATTGTGTAGTATGCATCATACTAATGTTTGTTTTTTTTTTTTTTTAATTTGACAGAGGGCATGTGTGTGCAACAGAGAGAGAGAAGAAGAATGAGAAAGCATCCCTCCGTGGGACATGGTCATGTTTGCAATCTATTTTCCTCCATTTTTCCACCCTGTCTGGATTTTGAGCACTCACAAACAAATGCCTTGTGTTTTTCAAGGGGCTATGTCTGGGATTCAAACTATGCAGTTGACCATGTGGATCCTAGTTCCCTTAACCGCCAAGCCACAGAGTTGTCCCAGTATACTGATGCTCTTTTTTTTTTTTGGAGAAGTTTTTGCTATATAGGGTGCGTGCACTTACTACAAAGACAGAGAGGAGAGACAGAGATAGAAAGCGAGAAATCAACCCCCCGGGGGGATGGCCATGCTGCAATCTCTTCTCCTCAATTTTCTTCTTGGGATCTTGGGCATACATGCACACATGCCCAGTGTGAGTTTAAGCCACTGAGTCAAGGACTTGAACCACATCGGCTACATGGGAGTTCAGCGACATAGGCATTATGCCAACTGCTGGTCCCTATACTGATGTTCTTAAAACTATCTTTGGCACATTATACATTTTGTAGGTACTCAAAGGTATCAGACTTAAAGCACTGGCAGCCTGTATTTCAGGTTAAGGGCTGATTCATGTGCTTTGGCAATGAGACTTAGATGATCAGGTTAACATTCTACTTAAAAATGAGTAATAGTATCACCATCCATAAACCATCATGTTTAAGTGTTAGATGTTTTGCTTATTTGTGTCTGACTGCATAGTTTTGTTGACTGTATATTTTTCTTTTTGCTCATTTAGCATAATCAACACTGACCTTTAATCAGAGTAATCCATGTAACTACCAGGCTGATCAAAGTTCATATATGAGACTATCTCCCTCTTGAGATATAAAGTACACTTCACTTATTTCATGTGTTTATAACACATGAAAGATATATTCTTCTTACATTAGGAAAACAAATTTTATAAACATGAGCACTGCTCTTACCTCAAAATCAATATCTGAACAACAGCTGCACACAACACATGGACCAGCAATTTTTAGCACATCCTCTCTTTTCTCATTTTGAATTGTAAATTTTGGCAGACATGGGTGCCAGGTCTGAGAAACATAACCTATTGGTACACCACGAGGAGCTTGGATTTCTATCTACAAAAGCAAAAGAGTATATGTAAATGAAATCACCAGAATGTCTAAGTTCCGTGAAAAATTCCTGCT
>NW_006209381.1:552591-562532 GCF_000334495.1 Tupaia belangeri chinensis
GAACCATTTTAGAAACTACCAGAGTAAGAGCTCACTGACCTCCTGAAGGCAGCAGGGGAAACAACAGCTGCTACATCTTAATGGTCTTTCCATAGTTATGACTTCTTGGCCCGAATTGTCAAGAATTCTCAAGGTAAAAGGTCTAGATGCTCCACAGCAATTTCTGGTACAGAAATCAGTATCCTCTACTGCAAAGTAAACTCTCTGTCCAAGGCTGTTCTTAATTTCGTATTTGTTATTAGTTTCAAAACCTGTTAAGACTAAAAGTATAAAAGAGGAAGCCATGATCACCATTATGTTTAAAAACACATAATCAATGCTAAGATATTATAATGTCTAGTTATAAAGATTTTAGACACTATTCCACATGGAAAGACATTTAGAGAAGGTCCAGGCAGAGAATAAAGGCACAGGGAAAGGACGAGGAGAGGCTCCTAAGCTTCAGAGAAATGTAAAACACACAAAGAAAACAAGTTCTATCTCCCTAACTCCATAGACTCTCCTCAGAAACAGAGAGGTTGCAGCTGAGAGTTGTAACAATGCTCCAGGGGACACAGGGGTGCTAGGTACATGGATTAAATGTCCACCTACAGTACAGTCTTCATGTATCATGGAGGGGTTGTAGGATGACTGCCACAGATGCTCTATGATATAGTCCATTATTAAATCTACTGGTTTGAAATTTTGTTTTAAAACCATACTTATCATATCTTTTTTTTTTTTTTCCCCCCACTATGTCTGAGAAAAAGCAATGGGAGAGCTTACTTGTAATGCTCACATGTCTAAAGGGAGAGAGTAAAAGTGGAAAGTTACCTGGAGTGTCACCTTGGGTCCAACACACCACTGCTTAGCTCAATGGTAATTGGTTAGAAGTAAAAGATGAGTACTGGACTTGGGGTAAGGGTCTTCCTAACCAGGGGGCTTCATCTCATAAGATATCTAAACTATGAGCATCCTAAGTGAAGTCTGTACCTTAGAGGGGGCTAATCTCTTCATGGAGGAAGCAAGAATGCTAAATGCTGACACTTTCATGGTCTCTTACTCAGTTCTGTCCAAATTGATTCATACATTGGAAACCTCTCTTTGTCTAGAGCCAGGGTCAACTGATAGTCCTATCTGTGTATAGCCTTCCATCCTTCCATATTTTGAGTCATAGTCTGTCAGAAGCCTGTCTGAAATAATGAGGGGTAAAAGAAATACAAGGAGGTAAAATGATTCTCTAATGTCTATGTGAAAACACCTGTAGTCGGAGAAGTCATTTGCAAGTCCTACAACCATGAACTTCTTGAGGTGTCTTTGTGAGGACTCAGACAGGCCTTGAACTCTGAATCTTTAAGAATCACCTATGCATTCAAGATCTGCCACAGTCAAATGTTTGCTGAAAAAAAAATAGAACTGATTTTGAAAAGAAATTTATTATCCAACTAATTTTTTCACTAAGTAGCTTAATCTCAAAAACTGAAATTTTTTAATTTGTAAAGCAACATGGGCTTACATAATTGCTAAATTTCCTTCTAGTTACTTAAAAAACAAAACAATACAATTTCATGCTTATGTTATTATTTATGAAGTTTTGAATTGAGAGAAAATGTAAATGCTTATTACATACTCAGATGCTAAAAAAAAAACCCTGAGTAATCTTCATCTTCTTTTTTTTGGGAGAGGTTTTTGCCATAGGGCGCGTGTGCTCGCCAGAGAGACAGAGAAACAGAAAGGGAGAAATCACCCCCCCAGGGGGGATGGCCATGCCGCAATCCCTTCTCCTCCATTCTCCTCTCGGGATCTTAGGCACGCACACACGCACACGCGCCCGGTGTGAGTTTTAAGCCACTGGGTCTGGGACGCGAACCGCGGTCGACTATGTGGGAGTCCAACGACATAGCCATTACGCTAACTGCTGGTCCCCAGACTTTGATGTTTTTTAAAAAAAAATTTCAGAGAGTGTGTGCATTCACCAGAGAATGATAGAGAGAGAGAGCAAAAGCTGGTGGAAGTAAAAAAAGCAGCCTCCCTAAGAAATAGTCATTCTGTGATTCCTTCTCCTCCATTGCTCCTTCTTTTCAGGATTTTGGGCACACCCGCAAATCCATCGAGCATGTCTTTTGAAGTTGCCAGAAGTGGAGCTAACCACACAGTAGGCCACGTGGGAGCCAGCTGCTTTAACCACCGTGCCACTGGCTGGCCCAGTAGTTTTCCTTCCAAGTTAGTATCTGTAGCCTAAGGACAGATGCTCAGTACAATAATATCTTACTATCTGACTCCTAACTTCCAGAAACAAGCTGCTAATAATCTTCCTCATTTCATTATTGTGGAGAGAATCACTGCATTAATGTATTTATTACATTCCAAAATTACCATTTTTTATGTGGTACTTTGGTCTAGAAATTCTTGTTTAAAGTCATTATTTTGGGCCTACTCCCCATGACAGCATGCCTGAAACTTTATGGAGGTGAATCTAGATCATAGTTGATTTTCATTCATTTTCTCAGGTGTTTTCCGTAAATATAACATATAATTATAATTCATATATAAATTCAAATAATGAAGGGATTTAAATGTTCCTCCTGTTTAATGGCTGTATCTGTAGTGGTCGATATGCATTTATTTGCATAAACCTCTTTTCTTTCTAAAAATGACTATAATGCATACATACCTTCCAGAAGTTCAATTTGCTGATGAATCAGTATCTGATCTATCTATTACAGGAAAAAAAAGACAAAACTGTAAGGATCTATCAAATAAAGGTTTTTAAGCTAATCAAATTAATATTCATGTGCTTATATTTTAAAAGTACATATAATCAGTTATTAATATTTATTACTATTAGCAATATTTAAGTGTATATTACTTTACAGTATAAAACAAAGTTTTTTTAATTAATAAAATATTTACTGAAAGTAAATTAATTAACTATTAATGTGGGAAGATTCAGGAAAAGTAAAATTGACTTACAAGGGGATCTTGATAAAAATTAGAAAACAATGTTCCTTCTGGAAGAAGCTAAAGAAATGTTGACAACCTCTGTATTCATTTAAAGAGCTTCTTTCTATAACTCTCAAAAAATTTTCTAAATATATCGTCATTTGTAGTAACTGATAACTTTTCTTATGTATTTTATGAGATCCTGATTTTTCAAATGTCTATTTCAGGGCATTTCTTAAAGAACTATGAGTTACTAACTACTCTTGTGATATACACTGCCCCAGGTACTTTGCGGGAGATTAAGTTAGAATAGAGACTGCAAGAGCGACAAGTGATTTGCTGACAACTGGTTGGCTATTGTAGAAATATTTATCGGGGCTGGCAGGTGGCATGGTAGTTAAGGACACTGGACTCCCACATGGCAGCCCGTGGATCGAGTCCCAGACCTGGTTGCTTGCTTTCTCATTTTCCCTCTCTACATCTCTGTCCCTCTCTGCTCAAAATAAAATAAAGTTAAATAAAATAATTCTTTAAAAAAGAAATATTTATTTGTCTGCAGATTAGACACACAGAACTTCATATTCCCATTTTACCGAACCAATTTCTAACTCTAAACAGTTGTTAAATATTAACATGTTGTTGAGATTAACATGTGGTACAGAAACCCACGAATTCATTTCACTTACTCGTGGTAGTAACCCACGAATTCATTTCACTTACTCGTGGTAGTAACCCACGAATTCATTTCACTTACTCGTGGTAGTTATAAAAGTGAGTCTTCCAAAGAATAAAGGCAGAATTACAGAAATGTGATTGTATTAATTATAAGAAAAAGGCAAATCTCATGAAACACAAAATATCAACTTCTTGTAAGGTACTACCTACTAGAATCCAGAATAAACTGTCTTCAAATTATTTGATTTTGGAATTAAAGAGCACAGGATTCAGTAGCAATGTTTCCAGAACAAAAGGTCGGTCCCATCTCTTTAGGTTTTTGACCCTTAGTGAGTTATTTAACTTCTTCTGGACCTGAATTTCCTCTTGTGTAAAATGGTAATATTTCATAGAAATTTTATAAAAATTAGTGAGTTAATGCATGTATGATGCTTCAGATAAAAACTTGGAAAATACTGCTTATAAATGTTTACTATTGACTACTATAGATTGTTTTCAAGATCACAGAAAACACACTTCCCTAAGACATTGTGTATTTTGCTTTAAAAGTGAGCCCAACCTAGAATAATTAAAATGTCAAAAATTATTGTTTTATCAATTCAGATTTTGTTGAATTATTCATTTACTAATCCAGTTATGTAAACTGAAAGAAAAGCTTTCTTTTTTTTATGAGTATCTTGTGTATGTGAAGTTACCAGACTTAGATATTCCAATCCGGGTGGACAGTTCAGTGGAGCTGGTGGTGCTGGCATCAGTGGTACCCCTGCAGGAACACCTGGCTGCTGGTACATTGGCTGATTCTGGACAGGAAAACCAACTGGGCCAGCCCCTGGATAGCCAGCTGGTGGGACTGGGTAGCCAGCCTGGGGTCCAGGGTAGCCAGCCTGGGGTCCAGGGTAGCCAGCCTGAGGTCCAGGATAGCCAGTTTTGGGTCCAGGATAGCCAGGGTGTTCTGGGGGTCCTGAAATAGAAACATATGAAATAATTTGTAACTGCACAGAGAAGTAGATTAGAATGACCCTGGCCCAGGTCCCGGTTATCTGCATGATTAGCTCAGAAATGCTGACTTCATAAAGTTTAAGGTGTGCTTTACCTTTCAGAGATTTTTCAATGGGATTCCTATGGTTTCATAGCCATCTCTATTTTGGGGGTAGCGGTGTGTGAATAGAGTTGGTCCATAGCATTGTCCTTACCGTTCAAAACGGAGATGTCAATTACCCGGGAAAATCAGAGAGTCAACTACTATCTAGATTCACCTCTGTAAAGTTTCTGGCACACCTTCATGGAAAAAACAGAAGGCTAGAATCTCTAGAACCAAAGTACCCTACATAAAATCATAATCCTGGAATTTTAACAAATGACATAGAGGATATTTCTTTTTTTTTTTTTTTTCTGGAGAGACTTTTGCTATAGGGCACGTGCACTCACCAGAAAGAGAGAGAGACAGAGAGAGAAAGCGAGAAATCACCCTCCGGGGGGGATGGCCATGCCACAATCCCTTCTCCTCCATTCTCCTCTCGGGATCTTGGGCACGCACACACACAAGCCTGGTGTGAGTTTAAGCCACCGGGTCTGGGACTTGAACCGTGGTCGACTACATGGAAGTGCAGCGACATAGCCATTACACTAACTGCTGGTTCCCCATAGATGATATTTCTAAGTATGTATAGACTGGGGCAGGGATAGTTTTGCCCGTCCCCTTTCCTAAAGGGTATCTAGCAAGATTTGGAGAAGTTTTTATTTGTCAAAATGGGAGGGGAGGATAATACCGGCATTCAGTGGGCAGAGACCAGGGATAGTGCTACACATCCAAAAATGCCCAGCACACCCCGTAAAAACAAGAGTTGTCTAGACCAAAATATTATAATGCTATTGTTGAGAAACCCTGGTAGAGAGGTAAAAGGAGGTCATTCCTTCTAGTATATTTCAGATACTTGTTTGGGTTAATAGTTTGCCTGGAGTATAAATCCACTGTGTATACCTTTCCCAATGGCCTCTCCATATATGTGTGTGTGTGTGTGTGTGTGTGTGTATGTGTATACATATATATGTATATATACATATATATATATAAATATTTAGTTTAGAAATTAAAATTTTATAATTTAGCACACTCTGTTGTCTGGAAAATATAATTTGAGGAACAAGAGCAATGCTGAAAAACCAGCAAGCTTTCAATAATAAACCACCATTATTTCCAGCATCATTGTCACCTTGAGACCTGTGCTACATGTGTCCTTGGGCAGGACAAACAAAATCGAGTAAATTTTCTAGCAAACTCTGAATTCTGATTATAACAATTTAATGACATATACTTACTTTTAATTAGGGGTGGATTAAATCCTTCTCTAAGTATTTCAGATAAATACCACAGGCTTACTAATAATTTTCATAATAATTTTAGGACTTTGTTAGAATTTAGAGCAGAGATTCTCTACTCTGGTTTTACAATAGTATCACTGAGGGTATTAAAAAGTTATCAAGGGGCCAGCAAATGGCATGGTGGTTAAGGGTGCTGGACTCCCACATGTCCAACTGTGGTTCGAGTCCCGAACCTGGAAGCTTGCTTTCTCACTCCCCCCACCCCTACTCTGCTCCTCTCAGGTCAAATTAAAACAAATAAATAAAGTTAAATTTTTAAAAATGTATTGATCCTGGGGTCAGCATGTGGTACAGTAGTTAAAGTGCTGGACTGTCTACGTCTGCAAGTTAAGGGGACATTAATACATGTGTGCTTAGATAAAATATATCTTAAAGAACGCATGGTCCTTAGAGAATTTCTCTTGCATGGTCTAACACAGTCTTGCAAACATGAACTCTTCACATAAACTGTGCTTGCTGTCAGAGCTAAATTGACATCAAATTGTGTTTCAAACAAATTCTCTTCTAGATAAAATAAGAGAGCCAAGATCCTGGGGCTGAGGTTCTAGTTTTTCCAATATGCCTGAAGAGTGTTCAGTCCCATGCTTCAGTTTTGTTGGTATTGGGAAATAGTTTTAAAGCCACATATAGACTATGAAGACAGAAAGAAATGAAAGCAAACTGTGAGGACGGCCAGCATAAGATTATGGGTGATTTCAAAGCTCTCTGTCTGTGCTGTAAGAACCATGGTTCCCGATTACGGTATCGGAAGAATGGAGTGTGACAGTTGGTGTATATGGTTGATGACAGTCTGCCTGTGTCTCATCGGAAATACCCATATGGCCGGCCATGGTTTGAATCCCAGACCTGGCGGCTTGCTTTCTCACTCACCCTCTCTCTTTGTCTTTCTCTGGCAAAACTCATGTGAAAAATAGTATTAACAATAATAATAATAAATAAATAATTCCATTAAAAATAACAATAGTAACACATGGAATTAAATATTTTTAAAATAATCTCAAAAAATGTAACATTTAACTGTATCAAACTAATACAGTAAAATGTATGATGGGCTAATTTATATTGCTTTAATAATCTTACATGGACAAAGGTTTCGAATCTCTTAGTTCTTCTTAATCACATCTCTGTAGTCATTCATTTATCTACTACAGTCAGTCAGTATTTATTGAGTATCTGCTGTGTGATACCTGAGTTAAGCTCTGAGCCTAGGGTGGCTCTGTATTCACAGAATTTATGGTCAAGGGGCTGGCAGGTGGCGTGGTGATTAAAGACGCTGGACTCACACATGACTGACCATGGTTCAAGTCCTGGACATGGCTTTCTTTCTTTCTTTTTTTTTTTTTTTTTTTTTTTTTTTTGAAGGACGGCTGCCAGACCCAGCGAGAGAAAGCGAGAAATCAACCCCCCAGGGGGGATGGCCACGCCGCAATCCCTTCTCCTCCATTCTCCTCTCGGGATCTTGGGCACGCACGCACACGCGCCCGGCGTGAGTTTTCAAGCCACCAGGTCTGCGACGCGAACCGCGGTTGACTACATGGGAGTCCAGCAACATAGCCATTACGCTAACTGCTGGTCCCCATGGCTTACTTTCTCACTTTCCCTCTCTCTCTCTCACTTTGTCCCTCTCTGGTCAAATTGAAATAAATAAAGTTAAATAGAATAATTCTTTAAAACAAAAAAAGAACTTATGGTCTGGTAGATACTACACTTACATTACATTCTCCTCTGTATCCTTATGGATTACTATCTGTGTAATCAAGCTTGTTTTTGCATCATGGAGACATGGCATCAACATAGAAACATATTAGCTCCCTAATTCTGCAGCAGTTAAGCCACTGCCTGCACCCCGCCCTTCATAGCTGAGTTGGAAGCCCCGGAATCAGATTCAGAACAGATCTCAAGGAAACATATTGTAACCGACCTAAATATCTACCCTTAACTGATAAGTAACATCTTTGGCATCTCTTTCCAGGCACCATTGTTTGAATAATACGAAACACACACGTGCACATCCAGGAGAAGACAGAGTTGAGATACCAGGAGCTCATGATCTTTGGGATTTTGGCAAGACCAGTGATTCTGATTTCAAAAGTTCCAGGGAGAATTCATACAGAGAAAAACATAAGTGAATGGACAGGGAGTCAAACAGATCAAAGAGTATGTGAAATACAAGTCAATTTCTACATTTGTGAAATGTAATTTAAAATAGTTCACAAAAATCAAAAGATTACATGTCTTCTTGACAAGGTTTTCTTTTTGCTTATATGTGTGTGTGTACAAATTACATATATTAAGTCGATATATACATATGTGTGTGTGTATATGTGTGTGTGTGTACAAATTTTATATATGTATTTATAAAGTTGTCAGGAAAGTCATGGTGTATTTTTCCATGCAAAATGCATCATGATTTTTCTGAAGACCCAATATGTACTCATATACATATATATTTTGTTTTTACTTAAGCACATATATACATGCACATACATATAATTATATATATAAAACTGAAGAGTTAAAGGTTGACTATAACCATGCTCAAACAAATCTTTCTAAATGTAGTTGAAACATCTTAGAGCTCGTTGCAAACAAACATAAAACCAAAACAAAAAATCTTGATTTTTGACATAAATTTACATTAAAACTGTTGTTAAGAGTTTGGTAATAAAATTGAATCAAGAGCCAACGGGTGGGGACCAGCAGGTGGCATAGTGATCAAAGTGCTGGACATTCCCACATGGCTGAGCATGGTTTGAGTCCCAGATCTGGTGGCTTGCTTTCTCACTTTCCCTCTCTCTTTCTCTCTATGTCTCTCTCTGTTCAAATTTAAAAATAAATGAATCAATGAATAAAATTAAATATTAAAAAAACTTATAAAAAAAAAAGAACCAACAGGTGGTATGGTGATTAAGGTGCTGGATCTCCACATGGCCTACCACGGTTCGAGTCCCAGACCTAGAAGCTTGCTTTCTCAGTTTCCCTCTCTGTCTCTCTTTATCTCTTTCTGGTGAATTAAAATAATAATAACAATACTAATAAAATTAAGTAAATCTTTTTTTAAAAAAAACTGAATCAATATAACAGCCATTAAGAGAAGATCATCAGGCTGGGAGGTGGTACAGAGCTAATGCAACTGGACCCACATGGAAAAGGTCCTTGGTCCAAGTCCTAAGGCTTCCCTGAACTCACTGGGTACACATGAACAAGCCCACAGTGCAGGATGGTTAAGACTGGGAATGGGTCAGGGCATGAAGACCCTGTTGTGCGGGGGTTGCCTCTCTCTCTCTAACATGGAAGAAATAAATAAGCTTTAAGAATAAAAGAAGATCATGGGGCTGGCAGGTGGCATGGTAGCTAAAGGTGCTGGATTGCCATGTGTGCTACAGTGGTTCAAGTCCCAGACCTGGTGACTTGCTTTCTTACTTCCCCTCTGTCTCTTTCTCTTGTCTCTTTCTCTCTAATCAAACTGGAAAAAAAATAATAACTAAAATTAAATAAAATAACTTTATAAAAAAAGATCATAAAACTTTCCCTGGATAAAGCAAAATTTATAATCCTGAATATATTAGATGTATTATCTAATATCTCCAGCAAGGCTGACACTGTGCTGAGTGATGAATATTACTTTGTCTATCTTGACAGAGATAAAAAAAGAGAATAAAGGTAATCTTAGAAAAACAGGATTTGGTTTTCATTATTTTCTCTCCTGGGTAGTATTTTTCTCTTCAGAACCTTAATTTTTAGAAGACAAAGTCTTTTCTTGCCTACATGACAAGTAACTCATATTATTTAGAATTGTTGTGGAGGGAAAAAGGCAGAACATAACAATTGGCATTTATTAGGTTATCAGGAAAGTTATGATGTAGTAGTCTGTTCTTCTATGCAAAAATGTGTCATAACTTTCCCTAGGAACTGATATTTAAAACTATGCACATGTGTATACTACATGTA
This sequence comes from Tupaia belangeri chinensis, assembly GCF_000334495.1. Lineage (NCBI taxonomy): Eukaryota > Metazoa > Chordata > Mammalia > Scandentia > Tupaiidae > Tupaia > Tupaia belangeri. Next base: position 562,522 of record NW_006209381.1, read on the forward strand.
TATATATATAT
>NW_006209381.1:562575-576630 GCF_000334495.1 Tupaia belangeri chinensis
TAAAGGCACAGAAAACTATTCTGGATGAAAAATATTATGTTATATAAAATATTTTTAAGGAATTATTTTATTTAAATTTATTTATTTATTTATTTGACCAGAGAGGGACACAGGGAGTGAGAGAGAGAGAGAGAAAGAGAGAGAAAGCAAGCCACCAGGTTCGGGACTTGAACCTCAGTCAGCCATATGGGAGTCTAGCATCCTTAACCACCATGCCACCTGCCGGCCCCAACCTCTTCACTTCTTAGTTACGGTAAGTTTCTTATTTTTAATGGAAAAATTAGTAGTGATGAATACTTGCATACATTTTCACAGTCAAAATATTAAACTAGACATGGGATTTTGGAGTATAAACAAAACAAAGCAAATTACGTACTTTCAGAAACAGAATAAGACATTATGACAAATAATAAGTTAACATTATAGGAAGAAAAGTGAACTGAATATAATACTTACTTTGATCGTCCATGATTTATGCTCTGAAAAAGAAGACCCGATATTAATACATGGTCTAGAAATGGATAGGCCAAGTATGACTACTGACACAGAGCACTCTACAACCGAACGTTCACACTCATGGGTATTCCTCTTCATTCAGCTAGTCTAGCCTCAGCCAATCATTTCAATCTTTTGGAGCTTGACTCAATTCTCCATGCTGAGTTTCACAGTAAGACTTAGGGAGTAGTTAGTCAGACTACAATGGTGGATACTTTCTGAAAACCTTTGGGAGAGAACCCCCGAGACACAAAACCATGAGGGAACGCTGTGAGCCTGGGACCTCAATAGTCACAGTGAAAACTGGAGCCTTTACACTTCCACATCTAAAAGAAGTATGCGGTCCATTTCCCAGCCTCTACACTGAACTTCCAGAACAGTCCAGCACAGAGCAAGAAAGGTTAACTATTAGTTCACACCACTGCAATGACCTCAGGAAATTCCTGTCCTGTGGGTGTGTTCTGCCCAACTTAAACAGCTTTCATGACAGTTTTGTGGATCAAGAGATGGTTTTGGGGGCTGGCATGTGATGTGGTGGTTAAGGGCACTGGATTCCCACATAGTTGAACGTGGTTTGACTCCTGGACCTGGAGGCTTGCTTTCTCACTTTCTCTCTCTCTCTCTGTGTCTCTCTCTTGCTCTGTCCCTCTGGTCAAATTAACATAAATAAATAAATGAATGAATGAATGAATAAAATAATTATTAAAAAAAGAATTATTTTAATTGAACTTTATTCATTCATTTATTTATTTATTTTAATTCGATCATAGAGGGACACATAAATGAATGAATAAAGTTCAGTTAAAATAATTCTTTTTTTAAAATAATTATTTTATCTATTCATTCATTTATTTATTTATTTTAATTCGATCATAGAGGGACACACACACACACAGACACACAGAGAGACAGAGAGAGAAGGCAAGCCACCAGGTCCAGGATTTGAACCAGTTGACCACGTGGTAGTCCAGTGCCCTTAACCATCATGCCACCTGCTGGCTCTGAAATAATTCTTTTTAAAAAAAGATGGTTTTGACCACAAAAGCCCATCTCAGAGACGGTCTTAACTCTAGCATTCTAACAATTCAACTGACATTGTACGTGGTTATTTTTACAGAAATATAAGTAACAACGAAACGTTCTACTCAGCCTCCTGCCCTTCAGTGCCTTGATCCCATCCTAGTCTTTCCAGTGCTACCCAGTCCCTGCTTTTCCTGTCTATTGAAAATGCCCCCCCTCTTCAGGTCCCTCAATTACTATTAACACACCAGGCTAAAACTCTGTGACCCACCTATTCTATCTTGGACTTGAACATTAACACCGACCAGCCCTTCTTCCCAGGCCCACACCAAGTTGGTGACCCTTTTACTAACTCTTCCCACTGTCCAATCTAAATGGAGAAGTCAATTGATCCCACTACATCTTCAGACAACATCTTGTGTTCCCAAGAACTCCTTCCTTTTCCCTCTCTGTTTTAAAATGATTTTTCTGTCATTCCCAACTTGAAACATATGATAGTAAAACCCTTAAGATTGATCCAGTTTGGGGCTATCAGGTGACATAGTGGTTAAGTCGCTGGACTTCCCCATGGCTGACTGTGGTTTGAGTCCCAGGCCTGGTGGACTGCTTTCTCACTTTCTCTCTCTCTCTCTGGTGAATGCACATGCCCTACCGCAAATTAAATAATAATACGGGGGCATCAGGTGGCATGGTGATTAAGGGTGCTGGTCTCCCATATGGCTGACTACAGCTCAAGTCCCGGACCTGGCGGGTTGCTTTCTCACTTTTCCTCACTCTTTCTCACTCTGTCCCTCTCTGGTCAAATAAATAAATGTTAAATAAAATAATTATTAAAAAAACTATTTAAAAAATGGATCTTTATTTTAACATAAATCTTTGATGATGGAAATGTGAGGTTTGACAAGAATTATGATAGACTTTTGTATGGATGTATTTAGCAATCTTTTACAGTTCTTCATATGATCGAACTAAAACATTAATGTGGTCTTGAAACGTTCGGTCCATTTTGGCTACACAGGTATATTAGCTTACTGTTCACGGTATCAATTGTAGAGAAATGTAAATTTTAATACTTGTACCTTTTCGGCTTTATGAAACCCATAGCTGTCAGTTTATGACCAGTTCATACAAACTCAGGTTCCTTTGTTCTAAGAAAATCCAGGAAGTTAAATCAGTAATATGAAATTTTGGGTTTATTCCAGGACCAATCACACCCATTTTCAAAGAGTCAATCATTGCTAAACTTCTTGAATATCTATCATTAGAAGGTGACTATAACTGGAATGATTTTTTAAATACTTACTTATTTTTAATATTATTTTTAAAAAACTATTTTATGTATGTATGTATTCATTCATTTATTTAAATTTGTCCAGAGAGGGACAGAGTGAGACAGGGTAGGGATAGAAGGCAGAGGGAGGGGCAGGGGTGGGTGAGAAAGCAAGCCATGGTTGACCAGGTAGCAATCCAGCGCCCTTAACCACCATGCGACCTGCAGGCCCCAATAACCATTTTCTTAAAAGATGCTAATAATAACATATAAATAAAAATGCAAAGACTGATGAACTCTTGAGTGGTCTAAAGTATTCACTAATTTACATCTGGACTACACATATCTGAAGTGTTCACCTTCAAGCTGGCGGTGTGGTGGTTAAGGTGCTGGGCTCCCACGTGGCAGACCACGGTTCAGAGTCCCATACCTCATGGCTTGCTTTCTCGCTTTGCCTTTCTCTCTCTCTGTCACTCTGTGGTAAAATTAAAAATAAATAATAACAAATGAAATTAAGTATTATAAATAATAAAAAAGAAATAAAGTGTTCACCTATCTCATTTCCTATACTACACCATCTCTAATGTGCTTAACTTAAGAAAAAAACCAAAGAGGGGCCAGCAGGTGGCACGGTGGTTAAAGGCACTGGATTCCCACATGGCTGACTGCAGTTCAAGTCCCATACATGAGGGCTTGCTCTCCCACTTTCCCCTACCCGCCCCCTCGCTCATTCCCTCTCCGGTCAAATTTAAAAAGAGATATGTTTTATGGTCTTTAAGCATTTTTTTTTTTGGCCAGAGACAAAGAAAGAGAGAGAAGGGGAAAAATACCTCCTCTATAGGTTAGGGTCACACACAATGCCTTTGCCTCCATTTCTCTATCCTGCCTGGCTTGCCTGAAATAGCATTCTATAATGTGTTATAGTAAACCTTAAATGAAAAATAGAAAATACAGGGGCCAGCAGGTGGCATGGTGGTTAAAGGTGCTGGATTCCCACATGGCTGACCGTGGTTTGAGTCCTGGACGTGGTGGCTTTCTTTTTGCTTTCTCTCTCTCTCTCTCTCTCTTTGTCCCTCTCTGGTCAAATTAAAATAAACTAATGAATAAATAAATAAAGAAAGTTAAATAAAATAATTCTTTAAAAAAAAAATAAAACCACCAGAAAATACATCCATAGGGACATGATAGTAGTGGTTAAGTGTTCTACAAAACTAACAAGTCAAAGGGAGAAACAAAAAGTAGTATTTAGTCACTCTCATCTGGTTGCTTTATTACTCTTTAGAAGCCTTCCCTGACAACTCAGAGCTTGCTCAACTCTTAAAAAAAAAAAAAAAAAAATTGGAGATTAGCAGATAGTGTAATCGGTACGTCACTGAACTCCCACTCGCCAACCAAGGCTCTTGGTCGGGTCCTGGATCAGTGGCCTCAAACTCACACTGAGCCTGTGCATACATACCAAAAGAGAGGAGAATGGAGAAGGGATCATGGCGTGGCCATCCCCTCTGGGGGCTGATTTCTCACTTTCTCGCTTTCTGTCTCTGTCTGTCTCTTTGGTGAGTCTATGTGCTCTACAGCAAAAAAATCTTTTTTTTGAAAAAAAAAAAAACAAAAAACAAAAACAACCTATTATTTCCCTCTTTATAAGTAAAAAAAGTAAGCCCATTGAGATAAAATGCTTATTGAATGCCCCACAGCTCATTAACTAGCTGAGTTAAAATGATTCATGAGTCATATCCTGTGTACCCCATCCCTAGTTAGCTGGGATTGAAAAAAAAGGGCTGCCAGCTTTCACTGGAATGTTCTAAAAGACCATCTTTCTTCTGTAAGACAGTAAGGATTTGAACTCCATTTATTCTAGTGGCTGTTTAGTTTTTACTGGGCCAGTTAAGTCTTTCTAAACACTCACTAAAACAAGACTTAGAAAATGAAATGAATGAATTTAAGTGCTAAGTAACTATTAATTGAAGATGGAGACCAGGCAAGCCTCCATACTTAGGGCTAGTAGTGACAAAGACCATTAAATATGCTATTTAAAACATATTTAAATGTTGGATCCAACTGCTGATCCCCCTGCTGGGGCCCGCAGATGGCATGGTGGTTAAGGGTGCTGGACTCCCACCTGGCCCACCGTGGTTCCAGTTCCGGACCTGGTAGCTTATTTTCTCACTTTCTCTCTCTCTCTGGTCTAATGAAAATAAATAAACAAACAAACAAATGAATAAAATTAAATAAAATAAACCTAAAAAAAAAAAAAAACACTTCTGGGTGCTATAAATAAAAGTAATATTCCTAAAAGAAAGGGCCTTAGGGGACACTAACTTAGATGACATGGTAGTGCCAGAAGAGTACAGTCAGGTGGTCCGGGCAGTGTGAGCTGAGGAGTGCAGTGGGGGGTTAGGGAAGGAAGGCATGGCAGAGGCAGACATCCTGAGGTGGGGAGCTTGGCTCATCAAGTAACTAAAAACCTGGGAAGTAACTGAGAGAAGAGGGAGACCTGCTTAGAGATGAGGATGGGAATAACGGGGGCTGGGAAGCTGGTCTCCAGTCTCCCCACCAGCACTCTAAGCTCCCTTGCAGTTCTGATGCTGCTTGGCCTGCAAACCAGGTATTTACAGAGCACCTTACAATTCAAATGCAAAAATCTATTCATCTCATTATTCACTTCCTTCTACTTGTTCCGTGTTCCAGGTGTGTTCCAGGTCCTATGATTGTCGTAAGCACATTGAGTTCAAGTTCCCAGAAGCTGCACCATGTTTGGTGGTTAAAGGCCCTAGATTCCCTCATCACAAACCGTGGTTCAAGTCCTGGACCTGGCGGCTTGTTTTCTCACTTTCTCTCTCTCTCTCTCCCTCTCTGTTCCTCTCTGGTCAAATTAAAATAAATAAATAAATAAATAAATAAATAAATAAAGTCAAATACAATAATTCTTATTAGAAAAAGATGAAGTTACTGGGCCGGCTGGTGGCGCGGTGGTTAAGGGTGCTGAACTCCCACACGGACGACTGCAGTTCGTGTTCCTGGCAGCTTGCTTTATCACTTTCCCTCTCTCTCCTTCTGTCTTACTCTGTCCCTCTCTGGTCAAACTAAAATAAAGTCAAATAAAATAATTCTTTTTAAAAAATTAAAAGATTAACTTCCACTGTTTGATAATGTCGAGAAAAAAAATGAAGCCCCCAAACTTCCCTATACTTGTCACCAAGCAAGAGTCCCTTGTACATGTTACGTTGTCAAATTGCTAAACCGGGAGAAACAAAGACTGCTTGTTCCTGGAACTGGGAAGGGGCCATAGCGAGCTTCCAGGCATAACCCGACAGAAGGAAAAGCACATGGGAAACCAGTTAATGAGCCTGGGGGCGGCGGGGGCTGTGTCATGTACTTAAAATAGTAAGCGGTCATTTTACTTCCACCGAGTCCTCTGTGAGGTGCCAGCCACAGCTCTAACTCATGACGTAAATACAAGTAAAACTCTGCAATTCTCTTTCCAGTCAGGCAATTGCAGAGGTGAGGCAAGAGCAGGAACATACATGAAGAAAGTGGCTGGGAGCCCGCAGATGCCAAGCGATACGGGCGGGTCCAAACTCAAGGCAGCCAACTTTGGATCCACTGCGCCATGCAAATCGCCTCTGCCTTGCCCCCCATCCCTGACCCCCGCACCCCGGTGTGATGAATTGCCTAGCGTGGTTTGGGCTGCAGTTACACTTCCAACGAATCCACCCGTAAAGGGCAGCGAGGCGGCCCCAGGAATCGCCCTTTCTTTTATTTTGTTTTTTTAAAAACTTTTCGTTTATTTTAATTTGACCAGAGAGGGACAGAGCGAGAGCAAGTGAGCGAGAGAGATGGAGAGGGAAAGTGAGAAAGCAAGTCGCCAAGTCCGGAACTCGAACCATGGTCAGCCATGTGGGAGTGCAGCATCCTTAACCACCACACCTGCCAGCCCAGGAATCGCCCTAACACCGCCAGGCTGGGCAGAGCCTCCGGCCCGCTCTGGCCATCGTGCAGGGGTGTTCGCTGCGAGGGACAGCGAGCCGGGGGCTAGGCGGAAGTACAGCTCTGTGGCGTTTGCAAGCGGGTCACACTGTCGGTGGAACGGTCCTGAGGTGACCCGGGGGTTCCTTTAGGCCGGATGGGTCCCTCTGGTGGGTCCCCTCCACTCCTGGGGTCGCTGCTGGTGGCTCCAGAGCCTCCACTCCCAGCCTCCACCTAACCCCCTCCATCCTCCAGCTCCGGAGCAAACACAGCCCGCGGCCCCTCGCGCCCGCGCTCCCCTTTCTCCGCCGACGCCCCGCGGAGCTGTGCACCGCCCGGGGCCGCGCAGGTGCGGGGTCTGCGCCGGCGGAGCGTCCACCGGGACGCGTCGGTGCCCGCGAGCCGGGAGGTCGGGGCGGCTCTCCTCTGCGGCGGGATGCGGAGCCCGACTGTCGCACGACCCGCCCTGAAGTCGGCGGAAAAGGGGCCTCGGAGTGACTTCAGCGCCGACCTCACCGCGGCTTCTGGTTTCGTTTCCTGGATTCGACGTGAACCCGCAGGCTTTCCCCCCTGGTCCCCGCGCTGGCGCGGATCCCGGGTGGAGGCTGCAGGAGGCCGAGCTGGAGGCGGGACGGGACCCCCGGCAGGCGTGGAGCAACCCGGGGCCGGCTTTCTGGCTCGGCGGGGACTCAGCAGGAGCCGGGTGGGTTAAGGCGGAGATGGACTGGGACGACACCGCTGGATGGGGAAGTCATTAACCGGGGAGTGGCCTCCTGCGGGTGCGGTTGATTGCTCTGCGTCCCGGGGTAACACTCTGACCTTGAGGTGCAGCCCTCGGATTCCTGAGGCATTTCAAAGCCAGGAGGAGAGGAGGGCGGAGGACGAGAGCAGGGGTCAAGTTGGTTTTTCCATACCGCCTCTTTTCCCTCTTTAGTTCTCTTCCTCTTTTTCTCGTTCTCTTTCTCTGCTTTCCATCAGTTTTTTTGTTTTGTTTTTAAAAGAGATTTTTGCTATAGGGCACATGGTATAGGGAGAGACAGAGACAGAAAGTGAGAAATATCCCCTGCCCAGAGGGGATGGCCATCCCTTCCCCTCCATTTTATTCTCGGGTTCTTGAGCACACTTCAGCCTCCAGGTTTGGGACTTGAACAGCGGTCGACCACGTGGGAGTCCAGCGACAACCGTTTCGCCATCTGCAAAAATAACCAGTTATTTTTTAAAGAGATGTTTGCGTTAGGGTGTCTGTGCTCTCCAGAGAGGGAGACAGTAACAGTGAGAAGGTAAGTGAGAAAAGACAGTGAGAAATCACCTCTCAGGGGCGTATTGCTGCAATTTCTTCTGCTCCATTCTCCTGGGATCTTGGGCCTGCAAGCACAGCACCCCACTAGAGTTTCCAGTTGTGGACTGGAACTCTAATTGGGACTCACACTGCTGGAGGCCAGGTGGGAGTCCAGCGATGTAACTGCCACACCATCTGCTGGTCCCCGTTAAGGTATTTTTAAACTTTGAGTCAAAGTGGTCAGGTGTGTAGAATGTTTAATTTTGGGGCCTGCATCTGGTGAGTTAGTATACAGTTGTTAGGGCTCAGAAGATGTGAAGTCCTCGGAAGCAGACTTACTCTCTGACCTTTTCCTGCCCTGCCATCTCTGTGTCTCAGTCTTTCCAGAGATAAGCCATAGAAACTTGAATACCTCCTTCCCAAGGCAGGCCATAGAAGTCAGAGCCCCTTTTCTCTAAAGCCAGCCCTAAAACCTGAAAATATTACTCTTAAAGAAATTCTCTGGTCTACCTTGAATGGTTGTAGGTAATAGGACCCCCATTCTAGGAAGGTCCTGCCATGCACTTGGGGTGCAGAACGGCTGTACAGAAAGGCCATGAAGAATCCTGCAGGTCTTGCTAGGTTTCATTATGTCCATAATCACTGCCTCATTTTTTTTTTTGTCCAATCATTTCTATGTGGATGTCCGATAAGTATTCTTTGTGGAATCTAAGCATCAAATCAGAGAGCTTCCCCTGTATTTTGGGTTTTCAATGTGAATGCTCATTAAAATATATCTGATCTGGGGCCAGCAGATGGCATAATGATTACATCACTGGTCTCCCACATGGCTGACCATGGTTTGAGTCCTGGACCTGCACTCATGCTGGGTGCATGTGCTTGTGTGCCCAAAAATCCCAAGAGGAGAATGGAAGAGAAGGGATTGCAGCATGGCCATCCCCCAGGGGGAGATTTGTTGCTTTCTGTCTCTGTGTCTCTCTGGCAAGTGCATGCACCCTACAGCAAAAATCTAACGTGTGTGTGTGTGTGTGTGTGTGTGTAATCTTGTGTGTCTTTTATCATTTTATCATTAACCTGCCTATTATCAGTGATTTTTCTGTGGACTTCTTTTTTTTTCTTAAATTTTTTTTAGAATTATCTATTTAATTTTATTTTTTCATTTTATTTATGTATTTATTTATTTTAATTTGATCAGAAAGACACAGAGAAAGAGTGAGCGAGGGAAAGTGAGAAAGCAAGCCACCAGGTCTGAGATTCAAACTGTGATTGGCCATGTGGGAATCCAGCGCCCTTATCCACCACGCCACTTGCGGGCCCCAGTTTTTCTGTGGACTTCTAAGGGTGAATTCCTTTACCCCCACAGCGAGTAAGTGTGTATTGAATCGATGCTTTCACCAATTTTTTTTTTTATTTAAAAGTTTTATTTACAAAAGTAGCACACTGTATTACAAACAATGAAGCCCTATACAGAGAGGTGAAAGCGTACTCTCTAGTCCCCAATTTTCTCCCCTGGACCCTGCTAACCACAGTTAACAGACATGCAAAGATTTTATTAAGGAGGTAGGAGGAGAAACAGGGAGTTCGAAGGAAGAGAGGTGGAGAGAAAGACTGAGGAAAGTAAGATGAAAAAGTGGGGGAGGAAAATCCAGTAACTTCAATTTGGATTTTTGCCCTGCAACTTCCCATCTCTGAGACTTTATAAAAGTGACCTGACAATCTCTGTGCCTTCTTAAAATCCATAAGTGATGAGAGTAACAGTATCCACCACAGTAGGATTTTTATGAGGCAAAGGAAGTTAAAATACTTAAAGTATTTAGAATAGTTCCTACACAGAGTAAACTTGTGGTGGGGTTTAGCTTTCTCATTGATGATAGTGCGGAAGGGGGCAGGCGGGCTGTAGAAATCCAGTCGCTTTCATTTTCAATGTTATTTTTTAGCCTCTTCTTCCCTGGTGCATTCTGTGCTTTCGAATCCCAAGACTATTTTTCAGTCTGGCACAGGAACTCTCCATCCCTTGCATAGATAGGCTGGTGCCTCACTCCTTCCATGGGGGTAGTGAGTGGGGGTGGATGAATAGGCTTCTGAACGTGGACCTTCAAGCATTTTAAAAATTTTCATTTCTGTTTTTCAGCTTTATCCTCTTTTATGTGACATCAGTAGGTCCTTAGTCTTTTGGTGGTTCTGCAGGTGTAAATACATCTCAATCTTTTATCTTTGTACGCTTTTAAGTTTTGAATTTCGTATCTTGCAAAATCAGGATCTTTTCATATACAGTTACAGCATTCTTTTTTTTTAATAAATGATTTTTTTAAATTTATCTTTAGGGACAGAGAGAGAGAAAGTGTGAAAGCAAGCCACCAGGTCCAGGGAATCGAACCACTGTCTGCCATGTGGGAGTCAAATGCCCTCAACCACCACGCTACCTGCCAGCCCCAGTCATATATATATATATATGAGTTAAAGTTCCATTGTACATAGTCAGACAATAAAATCTGGAAACCAGCATGAAACCCTATAATTCACATGTTAAAATGTTGAAACTATGACCAAAATATGAAAACTGCTAGAGCTGTCAGGGGCATGACAGAAAGCTTGCATATGTACAAAACTAAACGTGCTACTCTTGAAAAGTTTTTCAAAATTACAATTACCTTCCAGTTTAAAAAAATTAGATCTAAATTTTAAAAAAAATCTATATACAAACCACTGATTTGACCAGATGCCCAACAAGAAAACAAAAGAAAAGAAAAAGAAAAAAGCAATAAGCAGGACCCAGAGGAGCTGATAGTCACAGTTCTTACTTATACAACTCTTTCAGGATTTATCCATAAGGTATTTTATTTTACAACCTGCTTCTCCTGTAAAACTAAAGGTCAGCTTTATTACATAAACTTCTTAATATTTATTTATTTAATAAATTCCACCTGCTATTATTAATTTTAATTTGATTAAAGAGAGACAGAGAGAAAGGGAAACCGAGAAAGCAAGCCGCCAGGTCCGGGACTCAAACTACGGTCGACCATGTGGGAATCCAGTGCCTCTCACCATCATGCCACCTGCCGGCCCCACATAAAAGTATTGATACAGTGTAAAACCAGAACTGTGTGTAAAATACTGCATCTAAATGTTTCTCAATAGTTAACCTTGTTCCATTGGTTCATCTGTGACTTCTGTGGCTTCCTCGTCATTATCCATGCATGATTCTGATAGATCCTCTCCAGTTGTACTGGAGTTGGATCTCACTCCTTCTGTTGCACAGCAACCAGAACCACTACCTACAGGACCTGCATTTTCTCTACCTGCAGCATGTCAATCCTTCTCAGCTTGAGACAGATCAGATTCCTCCATTTCATTATTCTCCTCAGAAGTCTTCACTCACAGCTAAGGCATCATCAGATTCTTTTTCTTGGTGTTTTTTCTTTCTGGGGTCATGTCTCTTGATGTTGTAGAAGACTTCTACCCTTTAAGAGATGGCCTCTAAATACCTTCTTCCTCTTCATTCTCTTCTGTGCAGTGCTGCCGGGTACAACTACTTTCTCTTTGTCCTGAGAGGAAGATGATGCTTCTATTTCTTCTACCATGCCAGAAGAAATTTCACTGGAAGTTGTTTGGCGGGTTGGCTCTCTGACTTGACCTTCTTTGGCAAACCTGAGTCTTTTTATCTCCTACCCCTCAGCTTCCGCAGCATCTTCATCTGAATGTTTATTTTTTACAGGGCTCACCGAGGAAACCTCTGATTTAGGCCCCCGAGAGTCATTGTGATTTTTCTCCTCATTCCGCTGGAAGTTGAACTTGCTGTCTGTGGTCTCAGGCAAACCATTAGTGGTCACTGGGGCTGCCAAGGAAACCTCTGGTCAATTAAGTGGCCTGAGTGTTCCAGGCCCACTTACACCAGACCTGTCAGGACAGCTTGGTGAATTTCCAGGAAACATAACACTCTTCATTCGATTGAAACTACTGGAACCATTTTTCGCTGAAGAAGAATAAACAGAGCTATAACAACCATCACCTTCTTTTCTGCTCCTCTGAGAAATGTGTCTGTTCCGGTATAGTTTCTCCTCAGATCTGTTAGCAATTCACACAGCCACTTATGGTAAAAAGGGATACCACTTAATCCACTGGCAATTTCCAGTATTTCCTTCATTTCATCCAAAGGAATATATCTGACATTAGGATTAGGAGGACCTCTTGGTTCAAGAGCTGATGTTCTGAACTCATCCATCACATTCTCCAGTTTGAAAATAAAATAGCCTTTAAACTGGGACCACAGAATCTATTCTGACCCGAAGAAGGAGAGTGTAGACGTTTCCCGGTCAGTGTACCAAAGTGTGACACAGGAACGTGGGGGCGTAGGGGTCCCATGCTTGGGAAGAATTAGAGTTACGGGCATAGAAGATCAGGTATACCAAAGCAGGGAGTTTATTAAAGGAGAGAGAATTAAAAACAGCTCCCAAGAAGGGAGGGGTCCTGGAAAATGGGTTGCCCTCACTTTCTCTCTTTCTCTCTTTCTCTCTGTGTCTCTCCAGCTAGCACACATGCCCTATAGCAAAAATCTCTCTTTTAAACAAACAAGCAAGGGACCAACAGTTAGCGTAATGGCTATGTTGCTAAACTTCCACATAGTCGACCACAGTTCGAGTCCTGGACCCGATGGCTTAAACTCACACAGGGCGCATGTGCGTGTGTACCCAAGATCCCAAGTGGAGAACGGAAGAGAAGTGGAGAACGGAAGAGAAGGGGTTGCGGCATGGCCATCCCCCCCTGGTGGGTGATTTCTTGCTTTCTGTTGCTCTCTCTCAGAAGACATGTCATAAAGCAAATAAAAACTCTCCAAAAAAAAAAAAAAAGAGAGAAAGAAAAAAATAGTTGGCTAGTATTATCCAAACTGATCAACTCTGGGAAGATCAGAAAGGAGCCATTGGTATAAAATCATATACTATGTATTTCATCTTGGAGGATGGATAGAATAACATGATTTCAACTTTGAAAAAGACTTTATTAGGCACTTGATTTTTATTTTGTTTCTCCTTTTGCTATTGGGTGTATACACTCACTAAAAAGAGAACAAGAGGGGGCCAGCAGGTGGTTAGGGGCGCTAGACTCCCACATGGTCGACTACGGTTTGAGTCCTATACCTGGTGGCTTGCTTTTGCACTTTCCTTCTCTCTCTCTCTCTCTCCCTCTCTCTCTGGTCAAGTTAAAAAAACAAATACAGTTAAACAAAATAATTCTTTAAAAAAGAAAAAAAGTGAGAAATCTCCCCCCTTTTATGGGGGATGGCCATGCTATAGTCTCTCCTCCACTCTCCTCTTGGGATTTTGGGCATGCACACACATGCACACAGCCTATTTCTGAAGCTGCCAGGTATAGCACTTGAATCATGAAGCTGGTCATGTGAGATCTAATGCCTTAACCTCCATGCCACCTGCTGGCCCTAGGCACTTGTTTTAAAAAGACTCAATTAGCGTGAAGAAGGATTTGCTAGATAGGAGAAACAGGCATCTGGGAGATCACTTTAATGGCAATTTCAGAGCCAAATAATGCAGTCATCAGCTAAGATAGTGAGATGATGCTCAGTAAAATTAGAAAGGAGGAAGGATTCCCAGGAGAGAAAAGAAAGAAGGAACAAAAGAAAGAAAAGAAAAAAAAAGTGGTGCTGCTTGGTGACTGCATACATTTTGGTGAGGGGAAAGGAATTAAAAATTCCTAGACAGGGATTGCAGGATAGTTGAAGTAGAGAATAGTGACGTTAGGTGAGTTTGAGATGTCCATGGGACAGCAAATTTGGTACCTGTTAGGAGTGAACAGCGATAGGCACAGTAATTGAGCCCATGGTAATAGGTTTGCACGACTGGAACATTACAGCATGAGTGGGTCAAGTATGGGAACTTGGGGCACCTATGTTTGAAGAGTACAGATTTTTTTTTTTGGAGAGGTTTTTGCTATAGGGTGCATGCGCATGCCAGAAAGACAGAGAGAGACAGAGAGAGAAAGCAAGAAATCACGCCCCCCTCCAGGGGGGGGT
>NW_006209381.1:581732-586120 GCF_000334495.1 Tupaia belangeri chinensis
ATGGAAAAAAAAAACCCCCCAAAAAAAAAAAAAAAGAGAGAAAGAAAAAAATAGTTGGCTAGTATTATCCAAACTGATCAACTCTGGGAAGATCAGAAAGGAGCCATTGGTATAAAATCATATACTATGTATTTCATCTTGGAGGATGGATAGAATAACATGATTTCAACTTTGAAAAAGACTTTATTAGGCACTTGATTTTTATTTTGTTTCTCCTTTTGCTATTGGGTGTATACACTCACTAAAAAGAGAACAAGAGGGGGCCAGCAGGTGGTTAGGGGCGCTAGACTCCCACATGGTCGACTACGGTTTGAGTCCTATACCTGGTGGCTTGCTTTTGCACTTTCCTTCTCTCTCTCTCTCTCTCCCTCTCTCTCTGGTCAAGTTAAAAAAACAAATACAGTTAAACAAAATAATTCTTTAAAAAAGAAAAAAAGTGAGAAATCTCCCCCCTTTTATGGGGGATGGCCATGCTATAGTCTCTCCTCCACTCTCCTCTTGGGATTTTGGGCATGCACACACATGCACACAGCCTATTTCTGAAGCTGCCAGGTATAGCACTTGAATCATGAAGCTGGTCATGTGAGATCTAATGCCTTAACCTCCATGCCACCTGCTGGCCCTAGGCACTTGTTTTAAAAAGACTCAATTAGCGTGAAGAAGGATTTGCTAGATAGGAGAAACAGGCATCTGGGAGATCACTTTAATGGCAATTTCAGAGCCAAATAATGCAGTCATCAGCTAAGATAGTGAGATGATGCTCAGTAAAATTAGAAAGGAGGAAGGATTCCCAGGAGAGAAAAGAAAGAAGGAACAAAAGAAAGAAAAGAAAAAAAAAGTGGTGCTGCTTGGTGACTGCATACATTTTGGTGAGGGGAAAGGAATTAAAAATTCCTAGACAGGGATTGCAGGATAGTTGAAGTAGAGAATAGTGACGTTAGGTGAGTTTGAGATGTCCATGGGACAGCAAATTTGGTACCTGTTAGGAGTGAACAGCGATAGGCACAGTAATTGAGCCCATGGTAATAGGTTTGCACGACTGGAACATTACAGCATGAGTGGGTCAAGTA
This sequence comes from Tupaia belangeri chinensis, assembly GCF_000334495.1. Lineage (NCBI taxonomy): Eukaryota > Metazoa > Chordata > Mammalia > Scandentia > Tupaiidae > Tupaia > Tupaia belangeri. Next base: position 582,803 of record NW_006209381.1, read on the forward strand.
TGGGAACTTGGGGCACCTATGTTTGAAGAGTACAGATTTTTTTTTTTGGAGAGGTTTTTGCTATAGGGTGCATGCGCATGCCAGAAAGACAGAGAGAGACAGAGAGAGAAAGCAAGAAATCACGCCCCCCTCCAGGGGGGGGGTGGCCACACTACAATCCTTCCTCCTCCATTCTCCTCTCAGGATCTTGGGCACACACGCACATGCGCCTGGTGTGAGTTTAAGCCACTGAGTCCACGACTCAAACTGCGGTTGACTACATGGGAGTCCAGCGACATAGCTATTACACCAACTGCTGGTCCCAGATTCTTTATTCTTCTAGAGAAGACTGAAAAGAGGCAGATGTGTAAAACACAAATGTGATATTTTTGAAATGGAGTAAGAGACTTAGAAAAAATGATCAACAATGTTACATGTTGCAAGAAAGTGAGAGAAATTATGGCTGTGGTGGTCAAGTCCTGCTACTAAGGCCTCAGTATCATGTCTTGGTTGTTGTTTTGGTTTTCTTTTTTTTTTTAATTATTTATTTAATTTTACTTATCCATTCATTTATTTTAATTTGACCAGAGAGAGAGAGGCAGAGAGAGGGAGAGAAAGAAAGAGAGGAAGTGAGGAAGCAAGTCACCAGGTCCAGAACTCGAACCATGGTCGGCCATGTGGGAGTGTCCAGCACCTTTACCACCTTGCCACCTGCTGGTCCCGTTTTTTGTTTTGTTTTGTTTTGTTTTGGAGAGGTTTTTCACTATAGGGCATGTGCGCTCGCCAGACAGACAGAGAGACATAGAGACAGAAAGCAAGAAATCACCCCCCAGGGGGATGGCCACGCCGCAATCCCTTCTCCTCCATTCTCCTCTCGGGATCTTGGGCAAGCACGCGCCCGGCATGACTTTAAGCCCCTGGGTCCAGGACGTGAACTGTAGTCGACTACGTGGGAGTCCAGCGACATAGCCATTATGCCAACTGCTGGTTCCCCTGCTGGTCCCATTTTTGTTTTCTATATGGAATGACATTGAAAGGGAATTCACACATACCATCTGGTTAAACACAACGTCTCACTTACTGTGTTCTCTATCTCCCCTGTGTGGAAAAGGAGAGGAGGTCACTGCTCAGAAGACATAGCTCATGACGCCATGCCACATCGGAAGCCCAGTGACTGGATATTACCAGGGTGGAAAGAAAGTAGGACCTCCCTGTGTAGTTTCAGGTCCCGCTGATATAGTTATATATATATTTTTTTTAGGCAAGAAGAAAATATGTATCAGTCACTAGGGTTGGGGTGGACATGCTGGTGCCGACGGTTGCCCTGGGGGGAGGCACGGTGCTCTCTCTTTCTATAAAAGGCTGACCAGTTGTAGCTACTGTTTTGTCAGGTACCAACTGATGATCTTGGCGGTTTCAATTCTTCATGCAGTACGAGTCAATTATTTCTTACTCAAACGCCAAGCCAATAAAACCAAACAAAATGATTATATTTAGGCCCTAAAGGTTTCTGCTGATATAGAGAAGAGTCAGATGATCACCTAAAGTGACAATTATTATGATATTTAAAATAAAAATTGAGACAATTTTAATGACAAAAAATGGGTTCTTATAAACTGTCTCTGGCTTTGAGTTCAAGATTTTTTTGTTAAGCTTATTTAATTAGTACTTCCATAAGTGAGAGAGACAGAGAAAGAGAGAGAGAGAAGCAGCACCTCCCATCAGACTCTTGGCACTGTGACCCACCTCCACCCTCACTCAGCCCTGGACCATGGACACATGCATACCTGACATGCTCAGGGAGGTCTTTAGTCATGACCCCAGAACCATTCCTTGTACATCACTTTCAAAGATCTACCACACTCTACCACCATATCGCCATCCAATCCAGCCACTGAGTTCAAGATTTGGTAACGGGGGCTGGCAGGTAGCGTGGTGGCTAGGGGTGCTGAGCTCCCACATGGAGTTATCTGTTATTGCCACCAAGTACTCATACAAAACGGGACTAGTGTGCATAGAGGATGAATTCTCTGGTGTCTCGTTTATGTGTTACGAGCTTGCAGATAGAACGTAGGAGAGAATACACAGAAAGCAAGCTTTCTATAGTTCAGCAATTGCTTTGGCAGTGACACTAGTTTCATGAAGAACATTATATGGCATAGGCAGGGCTGATATTTAGCAGCTATGTGCCCACGTGCAAGTGATAGTCATTGGCTGGACATTACATTTTATTGCTGCTATAACAAATTTCCACCAATTTAGCAACATTGAGCAACACAGATTTGTTTTCTCTAAGTTCTATAGACCGGAAATCTGAGTTGGCATAGCTATTGGGTATAATGAAATTAAATTGGTGGCATAGGCAGGGCTGATATTTAGCAGCTATGTGCCCACGTGCAAGTGATAGTCATTGGCTGGACATTACATTTTATTGCTGCTATAACAAATTTCCACCAATTTAGCAACATTGAGCAACACAGATTTGTTTTCTCTAAGTTCTATAGACCGGAAATCTGAGTTGGCATAGCTATTGGGTATAATGAAATTAAATTGGTGTGTTTTAAAGGATTATTTATTTTGGCTGCATGGTGATTAAAGATGCTAGACTCCCACGCGATTGACCATGGTTCAAGTCTTGGACCTGGCAGCTTAGTTTCTCACTTTCTGTCTCTCTCTCTCTGTCTTTTCTGGTAAAATAATAATAATAATAAAAAAAGAATTATCTGGGGACCAGCAGTTAGCGTAATGGCAATGTTGCTGAACTCCCATGTAGCCGATCACGATTTGAGTCCCGGACTGGGTGGCCTAAACTCACACAGGGCGCGTGAGCGTGCGTGCCCAAAATCCGGAGAGGAGAATGGAGGAGAAGGGATTGCAGCCTGGCCATCTCCCCTGGGGAGTGATTTCTCACTTTCCATCTCTCTGTCTTTCTCTGTCTTTCTGGTGAGCACACGAGCCCTATAGCAAAAACCTCTCAAAAAAAAAAAAAAAAAAAAAAAAGGAATTTGGCCCCCAAATTAAGAGAGTTGGGTATTTTCTTTTGTATAAATACCTGAAATATTAAATGTAAATGCTTTCTCAATGGCAATGTTAGTGCAAGTGTAAAAGGACCTTTGAAAAGCATGAATCTGGTATCGTTCTTAACTCTACCATGACCCTATGTGAATAGAAAGCCTTGAACAAAGTATCACTGGAAACCATGACAAGGAGAGACGGAAAATGGCATGTGGGGACCAGCAGGTGCTGTTGTGGTTAAGGGCACTGGATTCCCATGTGACTGACTGTGGTTTGAGTTCCGGGTCTGGTGGGCTTGCTTCCTTACCTTCCCTCTCTCTCTCA
>NW_006209381.1:586215-587527 GCF_000334495.1 Tupaia belangeri chinensis
CGCCGCAATCCCTTCTCCTCCATTCTCCTCTCGGGATCTTGGGCACGCACGCACACGCGCCCGGCGTGACTTTAAGCCACCAGGTCCGGGACTCGAACCATAGTCGACTATGTAGGAGTCCAGCGACATAGCAATTATGCTAATAGCTGGTCCCTAAAAATATTTTTTAAAGAAATGACAAGTGTCTGCATTATTTGAAAGTGTCTGATTAATTTTCCAGATATTTTAATTCACTTTGTTAGTGTATCCTGCTTTGGCTTTTTTTTTTTTCTTGCTACTATTTTCCATATAAAATTTGTTCTTAAAATGTTTGTCGAAAGATTCTTTGGGGTTGGCAAGTGGCGTGGTGGTTAAGGGCGCTGGACCATGTGGGACCAACCATGGTTCAAGTCTCGGACCTGGTAGCTTGCTTTCTCACTTCCTCACTCTCTCTCTGTCTCTCTCTGATCAAACTGGAAAATAACAATGATAATAATAATAAATAAAGTTAAATAAAATAATTCTTTTAAAGAAAAGAAAGATTCTTTGGTGGGTGAAAATAAATAAATATATTAAATAAAATAAAATTTACTTTTAGGAAAAAAGATTCTTTGGCATACATTTTGCTGAATATTTCATAACAATACACCTTGTCGTATATAGAGAAGTGGTGCTCAGTGTGGTCAAAATGATCTCCTACGGTAGTAAGTTGTTATTTATCTTTTCATTCTTTCTGTTATGAGTGGACAGGGCAACTCTCAGAGGCTTGCAATATGTGTGATGACATTACCACTGTGGAATGTGCACTTGTATTTCTTATATTTTAATAGCTGCTTGGTTTTAACTGTTAATATACTAAATCGGTAAATATCACTGGTAAAAGTAAAACTTAAGACTCTATACTTGAAGAGTTTATTTGAATATTCACCAATTTATGAAAAGCACTGGAGTCACACTAGACCAGGAAGAGCTAGCACTCAGCTGGGAGGACAGGGAGGGAAGCCTTTATAAATTGTTTGCAGAAGCAAGACAAAGAAAGCGATGTTGATTGGTTAGAGTGGAGAGTTTCTATTAGGGGTTACTAGTGGTTTTCGATTGGTGTGGTTTCTAGTTTCAATTTGTTGTTGACATTGGGCTTTAGTTCACGTGGAATTTAAAGTCCCAGAGCCATTTTAGTCTAATAGCTTCCTAATAAGAATTCTTCTTCTTTTTAAAAAGAAAAGATACATTTATTCAGTGCCGTGATCAGACTATTACATTTAGCAATCAACAGCATGGGTGCAAAAAAAAAAAAAAAAAAAAATTCACATAAAAACCCTTTGTTGGAATTTTT
>NW_006209381.1:587900-596323 GCF_000334495.1 Tupaia belangeri chinensis
AAAAATCTACATTAAAACCCTTTGTTGGAATGCTTTACACTTTCCACAGAACAGAAACTAAAATAGCCTGTTAAGCAATTAGTCACAAACGCAATCCTCGTATGTTTTGCCCGTACATGATGAGAGTATCATCTAAAACATGTCTTCTTTGTAGCATTTAGCTCTGCCACCAATGTGCTTGGCTGAGCTCACAAATCTGTTGTAACCTGTAGCTTTGCGTCACTTCTGTGGCTCTCTCTCCTGCTAAGTTTTGTTTCCTGGTGGTTAATTAAAACCTTCTGCTGGGACCAGCAGTTAGCGTCATGGCTATGTTGTGTAGTTGACTGCAGTTAATGTCCCGGACCTGGTGGCTTAAAACTCACGCCGGGCGCGTGTGCGTGCGTGCCCAAGATCCAGAGAGGAGAATGGAGGAGATGGGATTGCAGCGTGACCATCCCCCCTGGGGGGTGATTTCTCGCTTTCTGTCTCTCTGTCTCTCTCTGTCTGTCTGGTGAGTGCACATGCCCTATAGCAAAAGCCTCTCCACAAAAAATTTAAAAATAAAAAAATTTAAAAATTAAAAATAAAAATAAAACCTTCCGCCACTGCCATAACTACTGCTGCTGCTGGAACCACCATAGCCACCTTGATTTTGTGGTTTGGCAAAGTATTGGCCATTCCACCATAAGGGACAGAGCTTCTGCCTCCAAAGTTTCCACCCTTCATGGGTCCCAAATTTGAAGACTGTTATAATTGTCAAAATCATTGTAGCTTCCACCACCTCCAAAATTGCTTCCATCATTACCAAATCCATTATAGCCATCCCAACTTCCACCGTATCCGCCACCACCACGACTGCCACCAAAGCCACCAAACCACTGAAGTTTTCTCCATGACCAAAGTTGTCATTACCACCAAAACCACCTCCTCGACCACCACCGAAGTTTCCAGAACCACTTCAATCAACCTCTAGGGCTGGAGGAAGCACTCACCATTTCTTGTTTGGACAGGGCTTTCCTTACTTCACAGTTGTGGCCATTCACAGTATGGTATTTCTATTTTTTTTTTTTTAAGAATTATTTATTTATTTCCATTTGTTATCGTTAGTTTTTTTTTTTTTTTTTTTTTTTTTGTTTTTTTTTTTTTTGGTGTTGTTTTTGGAGAGAGAGAGAGAGAGAGAGAGAGAGAGAGAGAGAGAGAAAGGGAAAGCGAGAAAACAAGCCACCAGGTCCGGGACTTAAACCATGGTTGGCCATGTGGGAATCCGCACCCTTATCCACCACACCACCTGCTGGCCCCACACAGTATGGTATTTCTGAAGGACAATCTTATCCACAGAAGTCAGGATCATCAAAGGTTACAAAAGCAAAGTCCCTCTTCTTGCCACTGCCTCAGTCAGTCATGATTTCAGTCACTTCAATTTTCCCTGTTCAAAATAACCTCTTAGGTAATGTTCTTCAGTGTCTTCTTTAATGCTACCAACAAAGATCTTTTTCACAGGTAAGTGGGCACCCGGTCTTTGATCATCTCCTCTTGAGACAGCCCTCTTTGGTTCCACAGCTCTTCCATCCACCTGTGTGGCCTTGCATTCATGGCTGCATCCACCTCCTCCAGAGTGGCCTATGTAACAAACCCAAAGCCCCTGGAGCCTTTGGTGTTTGGATCTCGCATTACCACGCAGTCTGTGAGCGTTCCCCATGGCTCACAATGGCTCCTCAGGCTCTCGTCAGTTGTTTCAAAGCTCAACCCTCTGATAAAGAGTTTCTGCAGCTGTTCCAGCTCTTCAGGAAACTCCGACTTAGACTGGATGTGGTGGGAAGAGAAATTTCAGTGATGCTTTGTTGGTGGCATCCACAGGCAGAAAGCAAGAATTCTTCTTCCTTTTTTTTTTTTAACAATTATTTTATTTAACTTTATTCATTTCAATTTGATCAGAGAAAGACAGAGTGAGAGAGAAAGAAAGCAAGCAAACCATGACCAGCCATGTGGGAGTCCAGCACCCCTAACCACCATGCCACCTGCTGGCCCTGGAAGAATTCTTAACACCGCCATCTACAACTTACTTTTCTGAGTTCTTAAATAGCGGTGCTATGTCCTCTGCGGGCTTTCTAGCTACATTAAGTAGGAGAGACAAGATGGAGTGTACTTACTCCTTGTTTCTTGGATCTGGAATCTTTCTTTTTAAACCTTTTCTTATTGGGGTACCAGTAGGTGGCATGGTGGTTAAGGTGCTGGACGCTTCCATATGGCCAACTATGGTTCAAGTCCTAGACCTGGCAGCTTGCTTTCACACTTTCCCTCACTCTCTCTCTGTCTTGCTCTGGTCAAATTAAAAATTAATAATAATAAAATAAAATAAATAATTCTTTAAAAAATAAATAAATAAAACTTCTCTTATGAGACCATCAGATAGCAGGTAGCATGGTGGTGAAGGTGTTGGACATTCCCACATGGCCGACCACAGTTCGAGTTCTGGGACTGGAGGCTTGTTTTCTTACTTTCCCTCTGTGTGTGTCTGTGCATATGTGTGTGTCTGGACAACTTAAAATAAATGAATGAATAAATGAAATTAATAAATAATTCTTTAAAAAAAATGAAAAACCTTCTCTTATTCTGGGTGTAGTAGGTGGTGTGATGGTTAAGGGCATGGAAGCCCCACTGGAGCAACCATGGTTTGAATCCCAGATGTGGTGCCTTGCTTTCTCACTTTCCCTCTGGCTTGCTCTCTTGTTCTGTCCCTCTTTGGTCAAATTTTTTTTTAAAAAAGTAAATCAATAAATAAAGTTAAATAAAATAATTCCAAAAAAAATTTAAAAAGAAAACTTCACATATTCCTTATGTTTTACTTCATATTGTTTGTGTTCATATTTGTATGAACTCCATGAATTATGTATCAAGCGATACACTTATCCAATATTAATTACAGATTTACAGATATTTTAAATAGTTGATATTTGTGGGTGCTTTTTATAACCCTTACAGTGCATGTACATTACTCACAAAGAGACCAGAAATACAGTGAACTTGTTGAATTTTTTTTTTTTTGAGAGATTTTTGCAATAGAGTGTGTGTGCTTGCCAGAAAGACAGAGAGAGACAGAGAAACAGAAAGTGAGAAATCAACCCCCAGGGAGGATGGCCACACCGCAATACCTTCTCCTCCATTCTCCTCTTGGAATCTTGGGCACATACGCACATGCACCCAGCGTGAGTTTAAACCACCGGGTCTGGGACTTGAACCATAATCAACTACGTGAGAGTCCAGTGACATAGCCATCATGCCAACTGCTGGTCCCAGGATTTTTGTTTTTTATTTCAAATTATTCCCCCTCCCAAACCTCAAATTTCTCACAAATGCTCCTTTAGTTTCTTGATCTAACTAGATATGCCCAATATTTCATGTTCTGTTTCACATTAAATGCACCCAGTGTTAGGGATCATAGAAGTTTTGCACAGGGTTGAGGAATATGACCACAGGTGGTTGAATCGTGGCCAGTTAGCTGTCTACCACCAGGGCCTGTATCTTCAAGCATTATGATCTACCACTTAGAGCACCGATGATTCCAAATGAATCCATTTACGAGAGAAATCTCATAATAAATCAATTTTCTCATGTTTTATTAAGGAATGTAACTATGATTCCAGCACATAGTATTTCTGGCTCAATTGAGTTCCTGCATGTGTTAGTTTAAAAGGCTCATTCTGCAACAAATTATGGACATAAATCATCTTCTCTAATGACAGATTAGGAAGGTAATTTCTACGTGAGATAAAATGTAGTCTGCTATCCTGGCTCAGCTGCTTTCTTGTAGCATCCCACATGGCATGCCACATGGGAAAGGAACGGGCTGATGAGGACAGATCCGTCAGGGCACGCCGTAATCTCTGCTGCAGATCAGACCATACGGTATCCGTGTTGCTCCTCTACTGTCATTCTCAAACTGGAAACTGTTTCTGTTTTTCCCTAAAAATTATTTAATTTAATTTAATTTATTTACTCAAATTTCACCACGGAGGGACAGAGTGTGTCTGTGTGTATGTGTGTGGGAGGGGGTGTGGGGGAGTGAGAAAGCAAGCTGCCAGGACTGGGACTCAAACTACAGTCACACATGTTGGACTCCAGATCTTTAACCACCATGCCATCTGCTGGCCCCTGGAAAATGTTTCTAAGTTGATAACATGTTACATACACGACAGCATGCATGCACACAAATGTACACAGATTTATAGTTAGTCACTACACTGGCTGCTCCATGGCAAAGTTTCAAACTCCTTAATGTTCTCTCAATATTCACATGTACCTAAATATGATGCATTAGCATTAACTGAGACAGCATGGACTAAAGGTAAGATCTAAAGGTGGATTGTGTATACCAGTGTCACCACTATTACTCAGTTTCCACATCTGTGATTGCATATTTTAAATGGAGAAGGTAATATTATAAGAATATTAGAGTGAAATTGGGGGCTTTCAGGTGGCATGGTGGTTAAAGGCGCTGGACTCCCACATGGCCAACCATGGCTCCAGTCCTGGACCTGGTGGCTTGCTTTCTCACTTTCCCTCTCTCCCCTCTGTCTGATCAATCTGGAAAATAATAATAATTAATAAAGTTAAATAAAATGCTATAAAAATAAAATAAATAAATAAAATATTAGAGTTAAATTAGTTACTAGATAGTGTTTAGTAAATTTCCTTTCACACAGTAAGTGCCCAAATTGTGTTATCTACTGAAATCATTATTATTTCCCATTTGTAGATAATAGGTTTTGATTTATTGCTAATCTATTGGACTTTCTTACCCTCTTCCATGTTTCACTGGGGCTATGTTTTGGGATAAGGTTTTCCAGGTTTGAGCAGTTTATATCCATGGGAAGAAATAGAGCTACATAGACTAACTAGGAGGTAAATTTATAACCTCGTAAAGATGACCACAATGCACGAACTAGTTATATTCCTTATTTATAATTTGAATTATATTACTCGCTATCTTTCTTTACAGCTGAAAATGTCATAATTATGACATGTGTATTTAGCTCTACTAGAAACTTGAAGTGTTTGGAAAACTCACCTGTGAAATCTGCTTGATCCCCACTGACTGTTTCTACACAGCCCACGTCTTCCGGTTCTTTGTGAATTTATGGAGTTCATTCGGTCTTGCCATTGTGGAAGAAAATTATGAACACATTCCTTCCTCTGTTTCATTTATGCATTTGTTTATTTGTTTATTCATTTTGCATTCTGTTTTTAGTGTTGAAACCCAGCAAGGACCCCCTAATGTATTTTCTAGGGTTCCTGCAATATAAAGTCCACTTACATTGTAATGGCCCAGAGTAAGGAGTAAGTCTTCAGACTTTTGGTTATGATAAGGACCAACATGGACCATGAGTGAGGGCCATTTGACCTCTATAACTCTCACTTAAAGGAAAGATAAGGTTTTCATTTCAATATGCAAGATGTTTTGTAGGCTGGAAACTGCTGGTTGTGAGCTCAAAGACCCCAGGCTGAATGGCTCCAGATACCTGAGGAGAAATTTGATTATCTAAGGCATCACCAATCAAGAATGCCCAGGAGGTGATCACGCCCTCTTGAACCAATCACTGCACTGATCATTCGCCTAGGACCTCTGCCCCTAATTTTGCCCTTAAAAATGCCCGTGGGGAACATCTTGAGGAAACCGGGTCTTTTCAGCATGAGCTGCCCGCTCTCCTTGCTTTGCGCTTTGCAATAAAGCTGTACTTTCCTTCACCACACCATGTGCCTATGACTTGGTTTTATAGCGTTTGGGGGAGTTAACCTGATTTGAGTTCGGTAACAGTGTGATTTAGAATTCAGTGGTTAGGAAATACACTAACATTTGACCAGGCCAACAGCCTAGAAATTTTCTGAGTTACCTTTCTTAGTTAAATAAAATGTCAAGTATTAGCTTGAGTCATGTATACATTTTATACACACACACACATGTATATGCACATAAAACTCCTAATGGGTACAGCTAGTTAAATATCAGATTGTATTCCTTGATATTTAAATCAGAAAAGGATTACAAAATAAATAATTTGCTATTAAGTAATTATAATACATCTATGTGGAATTTATTTTGCTTATATCCATGGATTATAACTATAAAAAAGGAATGTGGATAAATGCTGTGTAAAAGAGGTTAAGAGTTTCATTCAGCAAATATTTACCAGGCTTTTTCTGTGATATCAAGAACGATGCAATGCACCGGGGAGCAAAAACCGAAAAAGCTTCACTGCCTGCCCTACCCTGAGCAATGCACACTGGAAAGGCTGTTTGCCTGCAAGTGCAGTCTGAAAGCAGGACGTATATAGCGAACGTAAATACTGTGTATCTGTCCGTTTCCATTTTAAACTCATATTCACTCAAAAAATAAGTTAGTCCTTTTGTTTCTTGTTTAGTTTTAAATATGAGAAATCAAACTTAAAAATAACTACATTTTTAGAGGTTTGAAATTGCATAAATGCAATTGAGTTTTAAGTGTTCAAAACTCACGATTTAAAAAATTATCCTTTTTAGAAAAGCAGGAGGTTAATAAATTTAAATATCTATAATACATCCATTGCTAAAACATGTAAAAGCAAAGAAATCTTGTTTTGTACCTTTTTCCTCAAGCACTATGAACTTCAAAAAGTTCATAGAAATACGGAATGAAAATAAGAGGTGCAAAAAAAAATTGTGCAATCCATGCACTGTTTTTCCTTAATACCCATTCCTATGACTTTTTAAATTAAAATTTATTCATTTATTTTTACCATAATAGAGAAAGAGAAAATGCAGGAGGGAGCCCCTCGGCAGGGTCTAACCCTGTGTTTCACTCCCAGCATCCGTCCCAGGAGCCTGGGGCCTTCCTCCCATGGGCCTAGTTGTGTTATGCCTGAGTCCCCACCTAGCTTCTTTCTGTGAAATTTTGTAGACCCTTCATATGTATACTACTATTCTTTAATGATTGAATTTTGAATTGTTTAATTTTTTTAAGAGGATTTTGCTATAGGGCATGTGTACTTGCCAGAAAGACAGAGAGAGACAGAGTGGATGGCCATGCTGCCATACCTTCTCTTCCATTCTCCTCTCTGAATCTTTTTTTTTTTTTTTGAGAGATTTTTGATGTAGGACATGTGCACTTGCCTGAAAAACAGAGAGAGACAGAAAGTGAGAAATCACCCAGATGGCCATGCTGCAATCCCCTCTCCTCCATTCTCCTCTCAGGATCTTGGGCATACATGCTCAATGGGACAGTGTGAGTTTAAGCCAGTGAGTTTGGGACTTGAATTGTGGCCAAGTACATGAGAGTCCAGTGACATAACCATTATTATACTATTTGCTGGCCCTATCTTTTCTTTTTTTAGAGAGAGATTTTTGCTAAAGAGCGTGTGCACTCTCTGGAGAGACAGACAGAGACAGAGAGACAGAAAGCACGAAATCACCCCCAAGGCAGGGATGACCACTCTGCAATCCCTTTTCCTCCATTCTCCTCTTGGGATACTGGGCACATGGCATTAGTTTAAGTCACCAGACCTGGGACTCAAACTGCAATCAACTATACGGGAAGTCCAGTAATTAATCCTTATGCCATCTGCTTGTCCCCACAGTTTACGTTCAATTTAATTATTTTCAAACGCACCAAGATACCAGTTGAGTTAACGAATGAAAACCACAGAAGGAGAAAAAATGTAAATAGTTGGCATTTTCTTCAACCCTGATGCTTTAATTTCTTTGCTATCAAGTCTGCTACATCCTTTCATCCTTTTCATGAATTTCTAATTCCTTCCTTTTTACCTTTCTTCTTACCCAACAATTCCACACGTATCCTGTATTCAGGACAGGTTTTCCAAGGGTTTGGGTATAGCTTCTTTTTTTTTTTTTTGATTTTTTTTTAAATTTATTTACATTCATTCACTGTACATTATTATAGCATACAAAATGAGATTTTTCCATTGAGAATACACTGTATATTGGCTCAGTCAAGCACATCAACATATGTGTTATTGTCAACAAATCATTTTCCATTTATTGTTTTCTGTATATTTTGCCTTTTTTCCTGTCTTTGATTCCCTATCTCACCCTCTGCCATCTCCCACCCTCCTCCCACACTGTGTCTGGTATCTATTGTTGCTTTCTATGCCTCCCCCATTTTATTGTTTCACTAAATATCTTAATAAATCTAAATATTTTCAATAGCAAGCACAGCTGATATGTACATATCCATGAACACAAGACTGACTTTAGGCATAAACCTCAGTGAATAGAATGAACATACTGTAAAGTAGCACCTAACTAGGGCTATATAGCTTAACTGCAGTCATCAAATAGGTATTTCTAATGCCTTTTTTTTTTCTTCTGAAAATTTTTTTTTTATTAATTTACATTCATTCCCTGAGCATCATCACAACATTCTAAATGTGGTTTCCCATCTAGAATATACT
>NW_006209381.1:598329-604794 GCF_000334495.1 Tupaia belangeri chinensis
AGAGAGAGAGAGAGAGAGAGAGAGAGAGAAAGTAAGCCACTAGGACTGGGACTCAAACCATGGTCTGCCATGTGGGAGTGTCTAGCACCTTAACTACCATGCCATCTGCTGGTCCCCTTGAATACTTTTTTTAAAGAATTATTTTATTTAACTTTATTTATTTACTTATTTTAATTTGACTAGAGAAGACAGAACAAGAGCAAGAGAGAGAGGGAGAAAGAGAGAAAAAGTGAAAAAGCAAGCCACCAGGTCCAGGACTTGAACCACAGTTGGCCAGGTGAGGGTCTAAAGCCCTTAATCATGCCACTTGCCAGCCCCTGAATACTTTTTTTAAAAAAATAATTATTTTTATTAAATTCTATTCATCACTTTTTTTGTTGTTCTCTTTTGTTTTAATTTGACCACAGAGCAAGAGAGAGAAAAAAAAGCCACCAAATCCAGGACTCAAACTACGGTCAGCCATGTGGGAGTCCACCACCTTAACCACCATGCCACCTGATGGTCCCTCCAATGATACATTTTCTAACTACTGCCTTTGGTAGGCCTGTGCAAATAACTTGTATTTTAAAGTTGCGAAGCAGGTGGTTTGTGAGTGCCTGACTTTTTTCCTGTGACTTTTCTTATACTGGTGACCTCATTGATCTTTATTTTCAAAGGATCACAATTGTAGTGTTCTTTGCATTTTTTCGTGAATCTCACCATACACACCCTCACCAACATGAACACAATACTGACCGTGGACGTGTAATTCTAGCCCAGTGCCCTGGAAAACTTCGGGAAGAGAATGAAGTAAGGACAGAAGTCTGACTGCTTTTTTCCTATTTTCCAAAATCCTTTCCAGAGGGCCTGGAGGACGTCATGCCCACAAACATGAACAGACCATTTTGTCCCACTGACAACAGGATGCTTCCCACATCCTGCTCTGGCATAGTATCTTTGTGATGCATGTGAAGCCTCTTTATCTCTGTTAAAGTACATTCTTTTCTGATCTCTGCAACCTTTCTTTTCCAATCACCTCCCTAAAAACTGTAAACCCCATCTGTAACCCTACAAGTTCTCCCCTTTCATATTTCCCTCCTTTTTGGGCCACCCCAAGAAAAAAACACTTCACTAAATTCAAAACTTTGTCTCTTGCTTTCAAAATCAAATTTAAAAAAAAGATCCCGGTACCTGATCACTCCAAAAAAAAAAAAAAAAAAGGCATGTTGGGACCAGCAGTTAGCATAATGGCTATGTCGCTGGACTCCCACATAGTCAATCGTGGTTCGCGTCCCGGACCCGGTGGCTTAAAACTCACGCCGGGCGCATGTGCGTGAGTGCCCAAGATCCCGAGAGGAGAATGGAGGAGAAGGGATTGCGGCGTGACCATCCCCTCTGGGGGATGATTTTTCGCTTTCTGTCTCTCCGTCTCTCTCTGTCTGGCGAGTGCACGCGCCCTATAGCAAAAAACCTCTCCAAAAAAAAAAAAAAAAAGGGCATGCTTTGGCTCCTCTCCACACCTACATCACTCACATTCTGCTGAAAAATAAGCCACATTAATTACTATTTTGACAGAGTTGGGTATTTCCATCAACAGAAGAATGATTCTGACTGTCTTGCAAACATGTGCAGAGTGCTCAAAGAGGCCATTCTAGCCGCTTGGTAATGTATGGTTCCAGCCTAACTTAATACATCACTATTCATGACTTAGCATCTGACAGATTATATAGTCTACACTCCAGGACTGTGGTGTTCACTCTAACTTCCTCATTGAGAGGCATCTAAGTTGACATTAAGCTATCTCACTGTCTTGAAAGGTTAGAAAATTCCACTGATCATTAATCTCTTTTTTTGAAAAAAATAATTGTTTTGCTTAACTTTCTTTCTTTCTTTCTTTCTTTCTTTCTTTCTTTCTTTCTCTCTTTCTTTCTTTCTTTCTTTGACCAGAGAGGGACAGACTGAGAGAGAGAAAGAGGGAAAGTGAGAAAGCAAGCCACCAGGTCTGGGACAAGGAAAGCCACCAGGTCTGGGACTCAAACCATGGGGAATCCAACACCCTTAACTGCCACACCATCTGCTGGCCCCATGAATCTTTTTCTTAAAGAGAAAAGTCAATATTTATCTATTATTGTTTCTTGTCCACTTTGGAGAAATAATGGCAGTGGTGAACATTTTCAGTGCCATCTAGGTTCCAGGAATACCAACATACTTGACTCCCACAATGCTAAGGAAATTGAACAATTATTTTTATCAGTTTTTTTAAAGAATTATTTCCTTTATTTAATTTATCATTATTTTATTTTTTAATTTGACCAGAGCGAGACACACACACACACACACACACACACACACACACACAGAGAGAGAACAACACCCCCAAACTAGGAGAAAGCAAGCCACCAAGTCTAGGACTTGAACTGTGATCAGTCACATGGGAGTCCAGTGCCTTAACCACCATGCCACCTACTTACTGGTCCCTACTTTTATTAGTTTTACAGGTGAGAAATCTGGGGCATTACAGAGCAACCACACCTGATCACAGTCGAAAGGCTGACAAGTAACATATCCCCACCTCCGTGTTTTGGCGCCCACATTTTCCTTTCTTGATGCTATTTACCACCATTCTTCATGAAGCCTGGCTTTCCCATTTTTCAGGATGGTAAGTATTCTTTCCAGATGTCCTCCAATGTTCCAGTGCTCCTCAAGTTTGGAATTTTTACTATAGCTTTTATAACACCAAGGACGTAGGATTACGGACACATATACTGCCATAGCTCCTCTTATGTTATGGACACACATTTCTGTCAACACATTCCAGTAAATATATCACTATTTTCTGCGTAGGTCTTTGAGCTCATAGTTGAATAAAACTCTTGTTTTGGGGCCAGCAGTGGTGTGGGGGTTATGGTCTGGATCTCATATGGCTGACTCTGTGGTGTGAGTCCCATACCTGAATGCTTAGAAATCACACCAGGTCGGGCTGGCAGGTGGAATGGTGGTTGAGGTGCTGAGCTCAACTGTGGTTCGAGTACCGGACCTGGCAGCTTGTTTTCTCACTTTTCCTCTCTCTCTGTGTCTCTCTGGTCAAATTAAAATAAATGAATGAATAAATAAAATGAAATTAAGACAAAAGACAGAAAAAGAAATCACACCAGGTGTGTGTGCTTGTCCTTGCTCAGGATCCTGAGAGGAGAGGAGAAGAAGAGATTGCAGTGTGGCCATCCTCCCTGGATGATTTCTCACCCCCCCACCGCCACCCCCCAGTGAGCATATGTTCCATAGAGCAAAAACACACAACAAATAAAAACCTCCTGCTTTTCTTTTACATGAAATATTGTCACAACTGAGGTAGGAGACAGGGACCCTAAAAATACAGTTAGGGTATGGGTATGGGCTCAAGAGGGAATTACAAAATGGTTAAGTGGTTAAGTTTTTTTTTTTTTTTTTGGAGAGTTTTTTGCTATAGGGTGTGTGCGCTCACCAGACAGAGAGAGACAGAGAGACAGAAAGCGAGAAATCACCCCCCAGGGGAGGTGGCCACACTGCAATTCCTTCTCCCTCCATTCTCCTCTCAGGATCTTGGGCACGCGTGCACACGCACCCAGCCTGAGTTTTAAACCACTGGGTCCGGGACGTGAACCGCAGTCGACTACATGGAAGTCCAGCGACATAGCCATTACACTAACTGCTGGTCCCTGAAATGGTTAAGTTTTGAGATGTAGGCAGTGAGGATTCAGTGATTGACCTAGGAGTATGACAGGCCTGTGGGACAAAAACTTGTGTCTCACTGTGAGTGTGGGCCCCATCACCCCTGTGCCCCCACGTTCCTGCATCACAACCTCTATTTTGAAATCTCAAAGATGATTTTTAGTCACATTGGAGATGTTACAAGTATCTTCTCAAAATTTGTACTTGTTCTCTTACAAGAAAAGAAATGTTTAAGTTAACTGTGTGCCAAGCACAGCCTTCTGGGCACATGGATGGCAGGGGGCAGATACAGAGATGGTTTGATCCGAGCCTGCTTAGGATGAGTGCACAGCCTACTCAAGAAGATGACTCATACACAGAAAACAAATAGCTGTAACATATGGTAGAACATGGTGGTTTTCATAATATGCTCATTATTATATCTTATTGACACAAAGAGAAAGGACCATTTTAGGCGGACCAAAAATTAGAGAATGATTTTGAGGCAGAAACAATTTGCATAATAAAGAGCATTTTGGTTCAGTCTGGAGATGCAGTAGATAGCAAACTGAACTGCAATGCTGAGAGCCAGAGGGCTGACTGTGAGCTCAGATCCATGAGTTAGCCTGAAGACACACTGCGTACATGTGCATGTGCCCAAGGTCCTGGGGAGCTGGAGGACCGGGTAGAGGGATTGCAATCGCAGTGTGAGGAGACCCTGCTAAAGGTGCTTTACTCTCTCCCTCATATACCTGGATGTGCTTTTTATCAGGAGTATAAGTAAAGAAAAAGATCAAAGAGTGTTTGGACAGGTAGGAAAATAAGAAAATATAACAAGAGGAAGAAAAACATACATAAATACAAAGAAATTGAAGTGCCTTCAACAGTTGAATTTGAATGAAGCAATTGCGTCTGACATTATTTAAAATCCAGATGTTGTTTTTTTTTTTCCTTCAAAATTACTTTTATTTATTTATTTATTTATTTATTTATTTATTACTTTTTTTTTTTGCCATAGGCATGTGTGTAGGGCGCGTGCTCTCACCAGACAGCGAGAGACAGAGAGACAGGAAACAAGAATGGGGAGCTGGAGGACCGGGTAGAGGGATTGCAATCGCAGTGTGAGGAGACCCTGCTAAAGGTGCTTTACTCTCTCCCTCATATACCTGGATGTGCTTTTTATCAGGAGTATAAGTAAAGAAAAAGATCAAAGAGTGTTTGGACAGGTAGGAAAATAAGAAAATATAACAAGAGGAAGAAAAACATACATAAATACAAAGAAATTGAAGTGCCTTCAACAGTTGAATTTGAATGAAGCAATTGCGTCTGACATTATTTAAAATCCAGATGTTGTTTTTTTTTTTCCTTCAAAATTACTTTTATTTATTTATTTATTTATTTATTTATTACTTTTTTTTTTTTGCCATAGGCATGTGTGCTTGACAGAGAGAAAGTGAGAACTTGCCCTTCAGTGGGGATGGCCACACCGCTATCATTCTCCAGCCTCCTCTCGGGATGGGTTCAGGGCACTCATACACGGGTACCTGGAGTGTGTTTCAAGTCTGGGACTCAAATCATGGAGTCAGTCATTTGAGATCCAGCACCTTCACCAACACACCATCAAGTCTAAATTTGAAGTGTTATACTGACGTTTCGTTACGCTGATAGGTGTGCAGGTTTTCTTTCCTTTTTTTTTAATTGTGCACAAACACTTAAGAGCAGAAATCAAAGCCTGCCTCATAAGTGGTGATTCTCGTGCTTTTTTGGCTCTCACAGCCGATCCATTTGCTGTTTCAATCACTGTAATTTTCAATCCTGCAAACAGATTTACATTTTGACATTTTCTGCAAGCTACAACCAAGCCTAAAACAGAAAGCAACTGCCTCTGTGACTGTGTTTGCATTCACAAACGTGCACTGTGAGCCCTGTTTTATGATAATGAAGGGATAGAATTATAACGTGCGTATCAAAAATAGAAATATGTTGTATGTCTCACAGTGGGGCAAGTCGTAAGCATTTGCATCATAGAGTTGACATTGAGTAAATCACCATTTATCTTTGCATAATTACTAAATAGATGTTTATCAATCCTACTTTATTTCTGGTATTCTTTTTTGTAAAATATCAATGCTAATTATAATACAAAGCAACACTGTTCTTATGCATTTGACTCATGATATTTGCACGGTGCATTCATAAAGGTGATTAAAAAATGTAGGTAAGGTCCAGCAGGTGATGTGGTGGTTAAAGGTGCTGGATTCCCCCTGGCCAGCTACAGTTCGAGTCCCAGACCTGGTGGTTTGCTTTCTTTCTTTTCCTCTCTCTCTCTCTCTCTCTCTCTCTCTCTGTCTCTCTCTCTCTCTCTCTGGTCAATAATAATAGGGTCCAGTGGGTGGCATGGTGGCTAAAGCACTGGACACGCCCACTTAGCTGACCACAGGACCTGGTGACTTGCTTTCTCACTTTCCTTCTCTCTCTCTGTGTCTCTCTCTGACCAAGATAAAATAAATGAAAGATAAATTTTAAAAATTACATAATTCTGGGACCAGTAGTTAGCGTAATGGCTATGTCGCTGGACTCCCATGGAGTCAACCGCAGTTTAAGTCCTGGACTCGGCAGCTTAAACTCACTCTGGGCACGTGTGTGTATGTGCCCAAGGTCCCGAGAGGAGAATGGAGGAGAAGGGATTGTGGTGTGGCCATCCCCCCTGGGGGGGTGATTTCTCGCTTTCTGTCTTTCTGTCTCTGTCTTTCTGGCGAGTGCACGTGCCCTGTAGCGAAAACCTCTCCAAAAAAAAAA
>NW_006209381.1:604804-634037 GCF_000334495.1 Tupaia belangeri chinensis
CAAAACCCCCCCAAAAAAAAAAAAAAAAATTACATAATTCTTAAATAAAATAATAATAATAGCAAATAGGATCAAATAAGTAAATACATAATTCTTATTTTAAAAAATTCAAGTTTATTTATTTATTTACTTATCTATCTATTTATTTATTTATATTTGACTAGAGAGGTGTAGAGTGTGTGTGTGTGTGTGAGAGAGAGAGAGAAAGCAAGCTACCAGGTCTGGGACTTTAACCATGATTGGCCATGTGGGAGTCCAGCGCCCTTAACCACCATGCCACTTGCAGGATCTAATAATTCTTTTCTTTCTTTCTTTTTTTTTTTTGAAGAGGTTTTTCCATAGGGCGCTGTGCTCGCCAGAAAGACAGAGAGAGAGAGAGAGAGAGAGAGAGAGAAAGAGAGAGAGAGAGAGAACGTGAAAAATCACCCTTCAGGTGGGATAGACACACCTCAGTCCCTTCTCCTCCATACTTCTGTTGGAATTTTGGCATGTATGCACATGTGCCAGCATGATTTCCAAAGCGCAGGCTCCAGGACTTGAACCAGCTGTGGGGGAGTCCGGCACCTTAAACACCACACTACCTGCTGGTCCCCCTGTTTTCTCTTTCCAATAATTCTTAAAATAAGATGGCAGCAGGTGGTGTGGTCGTTAAGGGCGCTGGACTCCCACATAACTGACCATTGTTTGAGCTTTGAATCTTGTTGCTTGCTTTCTCACTTACCCTCTTTTTCTGTCTCTCATTCGGTACATGTACATCTCTGGTCAAATTAAAGAGGTAAAATTAAATAAAAATAATTCTTTAAAAAAAATCTTACTGGGCTAGCAGGTGGCATGGTGCTTGAGGTGCTGGGCTCCCAAGTGGCCAGATATGGTTCATGTCTTGGACCTGGTGGCTTGCCTTCTCACTCCTTGTCTCTCTCTCTCTGTGGTCAAATTGAATAAAATAATAATAAATAAATAAAATAATTTTAAAAAATCTTAAATGTAGGTAAGGGGAGAACATTAAATTCCTATAGTCTGAAATTTTTTTCTAATATATTTATTGGAATTTTGCATTTTATTCAGATATAGAAATATTAACATCTAAGAAAAATACTAGAAGTTTGTCAGTTATTTTAACAGTATGTTGACTTTTTTGTGTATAACACATTTATAGCATTTTTCTTTTGTAGTACTGTAAAATAAAACATAAAATAATTAAACCTATATTTTTTTCTTTTTCTCTTCTTTTTTTTTAAAGAGAGATTTTTGCTGTAGGGCACATGTGCTTGCCAGAGAGACAGAGAGCCAGAAAGCGAGAAATCACCCCCAGGCGTGATGGCTACACTACAATCTCTTCTCCATTCTTCTCTCGAGATCTTGGGCACGTACGCACATGTGCCTGAGTGTGCGTTTAGGCCGCTAAGTACGAGATGTGAACCATGATTGTCTATGTAGGAATCAGAGACTTAACCGTTACACCATCTGCTGCTCCCTGTTTTTGCTTTTTCTAATAAACAATTCTGACTCCTAATTATTGTGCCAAAGCACACAGTGAGTGACACATTTATTAAGCACATCTAAGAAAAGCTGTCAACTAGTAAGAGATTATACACTTTTTTATTTTTAATCTACATTGCAGGGTTGACAAGTGGTATGGTAGTTAAGGTGCTGGACTTCCACATGGCCGATACAGTTTGTGTCCTGGAATTGGTGACTTGCTCTGTCGCTTTATCTCTCTCTCTCTGTCGGCATCTACCCCAGGGCTTGGGTCTGGCTGAATCTTGATCAGAGGGCTGCTGGTGAGGAAGAGAAAGAGGACGAGAAAGAGCCCTCCATCTTGCCAGGACCGGGGAGGTGGAAAGAATGAGACAAAAGTATAGAGTAGAAATGGACACAGGCAGCCTGAGCCTAGGTAGCCCAAGAAGCTTGTGCTGCCCAGATGAACTGGACGTCTTTATTTATAGTACAAGGAGACATTACACATGTATGTTTCACGACACTTCATAGATTGGTTGCCAGGTTAGACAATAAGAAGCAGTTAACAAATCCATGAGGGCTTAGTCATACCAGGGCAGGTGTATCCCTTGGTGATAATCCCATCAAGAGAAAGTCTCATCTTCTTTTCTAATGCAGAGAACTAGCTGTTGGGTGTGGGGGAGGAGCTAAAGAACTTCTCCATAAGGAGTGCACCACCACACCCAGAAGGCTAAAGAACCTCTCAGATGCAGAGTAGGGATTGGATTTTACTAATTGGGGTCAAGATGTCTCTTGAAGTCCATCAGATGTGTCTGTTGGCATGCCCCTAGTAATTTCCACCCTTGCTCTGTCTGCCACCAAGGTTAAGGAAAGACAAGTTACAAAGATCTGCCAAACCCCAAAAGAGCATGGGGTGTTTGGTCAGAGCATGTCCCCACACCTCAGATTCTCTCTCTTCAACGTGTCCCCATATCTCTCTAGTCAAATTAAAACATAATAATAATAAATCAAATAAAATAATTAATTTTAGAGGTTTTTGCTATAGGGTGCATGCGCTCGCCAGACAGACAGAGACAGAGAGACAGAAAGCGAGAAAATGTTAACGGATGGGGGAGGGTCGAGCTGCGTTGTGACGGACTTGATTCTTTTAGGTCCAGATCACTAAAATTAGAGATCTGTCCCTAAGCACAAAATGAAACTGCAACCACAAATGAAGTAGGTAGAAGAGAAGGTTTAACAGGAAAGAAAGGAAAGTACACCCAAAAAGGCTCTTGGGCGGGCAGATTGCTAGGTGGCAACTGCGCTTGATACTGGTTAATCGTTACTTTTATTACTAGAGGTGATCATGAATATTTATTGATGGGAGGTCTGTCATACTACCTGTGTCCTTCGTTTGAATTTGAATTCGAGCGTTTTTTCCTGCGATTGTGCACTTCTCTCACAGGTAAGGAATGAGGAATTTGATTACCTTATTGATTGTGCCCAGTGGAGCCAGGTTGTTTAATTAGGCTGCCTAATTTATTCATCGTCCTAGTGGGAATTAGGGCGTTGACCTAGTGGGAATTAGGGCGTTGACCAAAAACGTTTACTTGGGGATTAGGGTGTTGACCAAAATGCTGGTTGGGTCTTTTTGATAAGAGAAAAATCTAAGAACCATCTCTGTGTGCTTCCCTCAGGCCCCAAGGAAGGAAAATGGCAAATTGCCTCGCCCTCCTGGCACCTGGGGCTAGGTGAGCCTTTTGCTCTTAGGGCTGCCCGCTCATGGCTAACTAACTGCCTACCACAAAATCACCCCCCAGGGGGGATGGCCATGCCGCAATCCCTTCTCCTCCACTTTCCTCTCGGGATCTTAGGCATGCACACACACGCGCCCGGTGTGAGTTTTAAGCCACCAGGTCCTGGACGCGAATCTCGGTTGACTACGTGGGAGTCCAGCGACATAGCCATTACTGTTAACTGCTGGTCCCAGTAAATAATTATTTTTTAAAAATCTACATGCTTTGCTCAATTTTTCTTTTTTTTTGGTTAGGTATATCTTATTATTGATATTTATCTTCCTCTGAAAATACAATTATTTAATATTTAAAGTTTACTCATATGCTACTTATTAGAGCTACTAATAAAATATTTCTTGGAAAGAGAGCCAAAACTCACAGTTCAAAAAGAAAATTCCAATTTTCTTTGGATTATGATAACTAAGTCATAGTGGTCCCAGGAATGTAGGGACATCTTTACATTTCATGAGTTCTTCTTTATATTTGTTTTTCATAGCCTCCTGTTTTCCTTAATAATGTGTTGATTTTTCTAATTCCCCAATATAGATTGGAGTTTTGTATTTAAAGTTCTCTTTCTCCCTTGGCTTTTATTCATTTCTTGTTTGGTCAGTTAATTTCTGTTTATCTTGTTTTTCTGTTCTTTATATATGCTGTTCTTAGTTCTTAGCACTGCCCTTTGAGCCAGGTAACTCCCCATCACACTGCCAGGATTGTACTGGACTGCCTTTAACTGGGTCTATTTTGTTTGTCAACATCTGCATTTTTACTGGAAACTAAGGAGAAAAAGGAGACAAGTTCTTATTTTCAGTGAGCCCTTTTAATCTGGAAGCTTTTTTTTTTTTTTTTTTTTTTACTAGTCAAAGAACTTTATTAACCTTTGTTCCAAACTTTATTTGCAGGCTTCTTCAGCTTAATTAGCTGCAAAGAATGAACTCCGTGTAAGCAACAACTGAAAAGAGCTGCAGTGTTGAAGGGGCGTAGGCTTAAAAATATTAGGGATCTAGATTTTATCAGATCCATAAACAAAACAGAATTTTAAAAAGCAGTCATAATAGAAAATAGCAACTCCCAGTAACTTCGTCAAGTTTATTCCTTTCAGGAATTGACTCAATTCAGTTTGTCTCATTCTTGGATCCCTCATCAAAGTTCTCCACGAGATCTGGAACTTCATCCTCCTCCTCCTCTCCAGTAGCAAGTGGTGCTTTTCCATCCACAGATGGTTTGGGCAGAGCTTCAGCCAGTCTCCTTAAACTTAGTCAGACTGTCTGCCCCAAGCTGGGTTAAGATGCTGGGGAGCATTTCTGTCAGCTGCTTTGTCTCAGCTCGGCCTGTAATGGTGAATTAGTCGCTGCCAGAGATGCCTCAACTTTAGGGTTGTTAACATGGGTCGTTGTTCCCTGGTTCGTAAACATATTTACCTCTTCAATACCGGAGATATTGTTTACCCCTAACTCCTTTAAAAACTGAAGTTTCTTATCTGCTGTAGCTGTGCTATGAACCACCTTCTTCTTTCTGCCAGCACTTCCTTTCCCACCAGTGCGCACTTGTGCCTGCCTGCAGCTGGGCAGGTTTTTCCTGGTTCATGATAGTTTTTTTCATCTTGTCAGAGTGGAAAAGGGCCCGGCAGGGGACTAGGTTTGGCACCCAGAAGGTCTCAGGCACTCCAGCTGAGATTAGGCGCACACACAGGGACGCAAGATGGCCTGGAAGCAGCTTTTTTAGGTACTTGTTTTAAAAAGATCAATACAGGGGCCAGCAGGTGGCATGGTGGTTTAAAGGTGCTGGATTCCCACATAGCCAACTGTAGTTCGAGTCCTGGACCAGGTGGCTTGCTTTCTCACTTTCTCTCTTTCTCTCTCTCTCTCCCTCTCTCTCACTCTGTCTCTCTCTGGTCAAATTAAAATAAGTAAATAAAGTTAAATAATTTTTTAATAGATCTCAATTTTGTGGTTATATAGGGAACGGATTGTAAGAAAGACCAGTATTAGAAAGAATAGCAGGTTTAGAATAAGTCAGTGACAGTATAAATGAAGATGAAGAGAGAGTAGTACGATGCAGAAAAAGATAACATCTTATAGTATTTTATCATGTGCAGTCGTGAACACAAAGATAAATAATTTCTTTCTTTAGCATGAAAAATAGACATAATTTTAGTGCATGGTGGTTTAAAGGTGCTGGATTCCCACATAGCCAACTGTAGTTCGAGTCCTGGACCAGGTGGCTTGCTTTCTCACTTTCTCTCTTTCTCTCTCTCTCTCCCTCTCTCTCACTCTGTCTCTCTCTGGTCAAATTAAAATAAGTAAATAAAGTTAAATAATTTTTTAATAAAGATCAATTTTGTGGTTATATAGGGAACGGATTGTAAGAAAGACCAGTATTAGAAAGAATAGCAGGTTTAGAATAAGTCAGTGACAGTATAAATGAAGAT
The DNA here is from genome assembly GCF_000334495.1 of Tupaia belangeri chinensis. Lineage (NCBI taxonomy): Eukaryota > Metazoa > Chordata > Mammalia > Scandentia > Tupaiidae > Tupaia > Tupaia belangeri. Next base: position 610,466 of record NW_006209381.1, read on the forward strand.
GAAGAGAGAGTAGTACGATGCAGAAAAAGATAACATCTTATAGTATTTTATCATGTGCAGTCGTGAACACAAAGATAAATAATTTCTTTCTTTAGCATGAAAAATAGACATAATTTTAGTGTAAATAGAATGCATAAAACTCCAGGTTATGTCTCTTCTGAATTATTTTCTTTTATAATTAGTTTCCAAGAAACTAAAATTTGACTGACTTTAATTTATAAATTGTGTTTTCTGAAATCTAATATGGAGTCATGATGTCTGAATTTCTATGTAATTAGTACAGACAAATTCACTGAAAAGATAGAAGCTTTAATTCTACATCCAATTCTTCAATTTTCTTTGTCTTTTTGTAACAACCCAGAAAAATAATATCTGAGGTGCAATGTTTTAACTCATGATTAATGAAACGTTTATGGTTTTGATTCTACAAGAACTTCTCCATCCTTTTCAGAATAACAGGTTTTTCAAATTTTTTTTTTGTTGTTGTTGTATTTTTTCTCTGGGATTTGCATATGGTTTTCTTTTCTTTTTTTTTTTTTTTTTTTGAGAGGTTTATGCTATAGGGCACGTGCATTCATCAGAAAGACAGAGAGAGGAAACAGCAGGTGGCATAGTGGCTAAGGTGCTAGACGCTCCCACATGGCCAACCATGGTTCAAGTCCCGGACCGGGTGGCTTGCTTTCTCACTTTCTCTCTTTTTTTCGCTCTCTCTCTGTCTCTCTCTGGTCAAATTAAAATAAAATGAATGAATGAATAAATAAAATAAAATAAATAATTATTAAATAAAAAGAAAGAGAGACAGAAAGTGAGAAATCACCCCTCCAGGGAGCTGGCCATGACACAATCCCTTCTCCTTCATTTTCCTCTCGGGATCTTGGGCACACATGCACACGTGCCCGGCATGAGTTTAAGCCACTGGGTCTGGAACTTTAACCGCGGTCAACTACATGGGAGTCCAGCTATGTAGCTATTACACCATCTGCTGGTCCCAATCTGTTTAACTCACTGTATCATTTAGTGTGGTTAATTACTACTCACCTAACAGAAATCTCTCCCGTCTTAATTTCTAGTGTTCTATAGACTTTGGTTGCTTTTTAGTTTTCAAAATATGACATTCCAAGGCTTCCATCCACTTTTAACATTCTTCTATTTTCATTTTATATTTCAGTGGGTTAGGTCTTACACTCATGATTTTAATTCCCAAGTTCAAAACTTTTAGCTTTAACATCCTCTTCATGGCTGTCTGCCAAATTTCTTCACTTTGATGTTCCACAAACTCTTTTTTTTTTGGAGAGGTTTTCGCTATAGGGCGCGTGCGCTTGCCAGACAGACAGAGAGAGACATAGAGACAGAAAACGAGAAATCATCCCCCAGGGGAGATGGTCATGCCGCAATCCCTTCTCCTCCATTCTCCTCTCGGGATCTTGGGCATGCACGCACACGCGCCTGGTGTGAGTTCTAAGCCACCGGGTCCGGGACGCGAACCGCGGTCAACTACGTGGGAGTCCAGCAACATAGCCATTACGCTAACTGCTGGTTCCCCACAAACTCTTCAAGAGCAATATGTTAAGAAAGGGGACCAGCAGATGACATAGCACTTACGTCTCTGGACTTCCACGTGTCCAACCACAGCTAGTGTCCCAAACCAGGGTTGCTTGAACATCATGCCAGATGCATGTGCATGTGTGCCCAAGACTCCAGGAAGAGAATGGAGGAGAAGGGATTGTGGCGTGGCCATCCCTGGGAGTGGGGGATGATTTCTCATTTTTCCTCTCACTGTCTCTCTCTCTCGCCACCCCCCCCTGCCATAAGGCAAACACCTCTAAAAAGAAAAAAATTTCCCACTCCCAATTTCTCTTATTTCATTTCTTCTGTGAGTGCAAAAAAAAAATTGGTAATATAAAAGTATTACATCAGGTGAGGCCGGCAGGTGGTGTAGTGGCTAAGGGCGTTGAAGTCCCACATGGCTGACTACGGTTCCAGTCTTGGACCTGGTGGCTTGCTTTCTTACTTTCCCTCTCTCTCTCTCTCTTACTCACTCTGTCCCTCTCTGCTCAAATTAAAATAAATAAATAAAGTTAAATAAAATAATTTAAAAAGTATTATACATTAGACACCATGTGATTTCGGAGTACAAATTTTATCCTGTTTAGTGTTTTGAAAAAGAATACATATTATTTTCTCCCTTGAGCACTCATGTTCAGTTGATGCCATATCAAATCAGACCACTACTGACTTATGTGACATGAAGTATTAACAGGCTGGGCTATATTGAGTAGTATAATACATTGCAGAAAACCTTGTATATCTTTATGGGCTGGACATTATGACAAATAAATCAATGAAACATGTAGAAATAGATGCACATTAAAGATGAACTCATTTAGAAAACGACTGAAAAGAAAAGATTGACAGTAGCTTCCACAGGAGGTCTACACGCTGTGGCTTTTCTGGCTGCCATGTCTCTAGTGATCCCTGAGATGTTCCAGCACATTTTGCGAGTACTCAATACCAACATCGAGGGGCGGTGGAAAACAGCCTTTACCGTCACTGCCATTAAGGGTGTGGGGCAAAGAGACGCTCATGTGGTGTCGAGGAAAGCAGACTTGACCTCACCAAGAGGGCAGGAGAGCTCACGGAGGAGAAGGTGGAACGTGTGACCACTGTTATGCAGAATCCATGCCAGTGCAAGATCTCAGACTGGTTCTTGAACAGGCAGAAAGATGCAACGGATGGAAAACACAGCCAGGTCCTGGCCAACGGTCTTGACAACAAGCTGCGTGAAGACCCGGAGAGACTGAAGAAGATACAGGCCCATAGAGGGCTGCGATGCTTCTGGGGCCTTCGGATCTGAGGCCAGCACACTAAGACAACTGGCCATCATGGCCGTACCGTGGGTGAGTCCAAGAAGAAATAGTTTCTTTCTTTTTTTTTTGGAGAGGTTTTTCGCTATAGGGCGCGTGCGCTCGCCAGACAGACAGAGACATAGAGACAGAAAGCGAGAAATCACTCCCCAGGGGGGATGGTCACGCCACAATCCCTTCTCCTCCATTCTCCTCTCGGGATCTTGGGCACGCACACACACGCGCCCCCGGCGTGAGTTTTAAGCCACGGGGTCCGGGACGCGAACCGCGGTCGACTACATGGGAATCCAGTGACATAGCCATTACGCTAACTGCTGGTTCCCAGAAGAAATAGTTTCTATACCTAGAAATAAAAAAAGAAAACAACTATTTTTCTTTTTGCCATAGGGCATGTGTGCTTGCCAGAAAGAGACTGAGATAATATTTTTCTTAGCAGAGTTTATTGGGTGATTAGTCAATGAATGAAATGTATTTATTCATTAACTTTTAGTTTGGAAAGTCCCTTTTTAATCTTAAGCTAACTTTCCATATAGAGTAAACATCATTGTATTTCTGGACATCATCCTCAAATTTGAGGGTTTTTTTAATAATTATTTTTTATTTAACTTTATTTATTATTATTATATTATTTTCCAGTTTGATCAGAGATAGAGATAGAGAGAGAGAGAGAAGGAAGGAAAGTGAGAAAACAAGACACCAGCTCCGGGACAAACCACGGTAAGCCATATGGGAGTCCAACGCCCTTACCAACCTGTCCACTGCTGGTCAAAAGGAATTTTTTTTTTTTTTTTAAATTTAAACAAAATTCTAACAAGAACCATAACATCTTAGTCCCTTTAGTTCTTGTACATGTGTTCTGGGAAGTTACAAGAGCCAGTAGTACACCTGTAGTTCTTAGACTTGTTGCCAAGAATCATAAAGATATGTATTCCTATTTATGGCTGTGTGCCTACTTCTCCCAGCTGTGTTTTATAGACCAGACTATTCTTGGCTAGAACAGGGTAACCCCACTTGTTAGGGAAATTTGAATAGCCTAAATTCAGAAACTGTGCAAGGGAAAATTTTTCCAAAAAAAAAAAAAAATTCCGTTCTGAATTTAATCACAATCATAGGTTTTTCCCAATTAGATTAAGGAACTTAATGATTCTTTTAAATGTTTACAATTTTGCTGTTGAGCAGGAAAGTTACCACAAGCTGTAACAAGTTTGAAATACTAAAAAGAAAAAAAATTGAAATACCATAGGGTGGACCTAGATCCTGCCTGTCATTCTTTTAAATGTATACCTAAAAAATTTAATACAGTTTTTAGGTATTTTTTATATCTGTGCTTCTGCTAAAGTAAATTTTAAAAATTCACCTTTTCTATTTCTCACTTTTCTTTCTCTTTCTGACACACAGATATGATTGACAAATTATTTTTACTTTATAAGAAGTGAATCATAGTTCTGCACATTTAAGTAAAGTAACTTGTTTTTTCTTACCTACTATAAGTATTTTCAATTCTTTCTATCTATGTAGTCTGTGTATCATCTAATAATCTGCTTTTAAGAAAAAAGAATTCCAGTCTAAGTGTGAACCATAATTTATTAACCAGTTTTCCATGACTGAACATTTATATACTAATGAATAGTCTTTTTTTTTTTTTTTTGCTATAGGGTGCGTGCACTCGCCAGACAGAGAGACAGAGAGACAGAAAGCTAGAAATCACCCCCCAGGGGGTTGGTCATGCCGCAATCCCTTCTCCTCCATTCTCCTCTCGGGACCTTGAGCACGTGCGCACACGTGTCTGGCGTGAATTTTAAGCCGCTCGGTCGACTACATGGGAGTCCAGTGACATAGCCATTACGCTAACTGCTGGTCCCAATGAATAGTCTTTTTACATATTTTCTGGTATAGTGAAAAGATCTGTGGACACAAAGTAGAAAAAAAATTTAATTTTTCTACGTTTTCTTTCTTTCTTCCTCCCTTCCTTTCTTTCTTCCTTCTTTCTTTCTCTCTTCTTTCTTTCTCTTTCTTTTTTCTTTTCCAGCCATAGGACATGTGTGCTTGCCAGTCAGAGAGACAGAGAGAAGGGGGAGAAAGCACTCCCCAGTGAATGGGGTGTGGTCATACTGCAATCACTTCTCTTCCATTTCTCTACCTTGTCGAGATTTTGGGCACACATGCACATGTGCTGAGGGTGCTTTCGAAGTCACTATGGCCAAGATTGAAACTGCATGGTAGGCCATGTGGAATCTGTCTTCCCTAAGCACTAGTCTATGTGGTTAATCCAGTTACTTCTCTCTATTTTTCCATTTTAAATTTTGCCATAGGGCATGCGTACTCTCCGGAGAGAGACCACGAGAGGGAAAAATGAGAAGTCACCCCCTAAGGGAGGAGAGCCATGCCACAATCCCGTCCCCATTCTCCTCTCATGATTTTGGGCACACATGCATTTATGCTCAATGTAATTTTTTAAAAAATTATTCATCATTGCTATTATTATTATTTAATTTGACCAAAGAGAGACACAGAGAGAAATAGAAAGAAAGTGAGAACATAAGCCATCAGGTTTGGGACTTGAACCTTGGTCGGCCATAATGGGAGTCCAGGACCTTAACCACTATGCCACCTGCCAACCACCTCATGTGGATTTTCAAGCTGCCAGTCTGGGACTCAAACTGCAGAGTTGGCTATGTAGCATCCAGTGCCTTAACCATCATGTCACTTGGTGGCCCTACTTCTCATTTTTAAAGTCTTTGATATATGGAGTTTATATCTGGTTGCCTCCGATGTTGTATACACAATTGAAACCCTCTGCTTTCTTGTGAGGTTCAACTCACTTTTATTATTCATATCTCTAAGAGTTACTTGAAATACTTAAAGAATTCTGGGGCTGGCAGGTGGTGTGGTAGGTAAGGTGCTGGACTCCCACATGGTTGACCACAGTTCGAGTTCCGGATCTGGCAGCTTGCTTTTTCACTTTCCTCTCTCTCTCTCTCTCTCTGTATCTTTGGTCAAATTAAAAATAATAATAACAATAAAATTTAATAAAGAAATAAATTTTATAAAACAAATACTTAAAGAATTGTAAAACTATAAAATGTTACCACTATTACTGTTACTTTGCAATCATTCAGTACTTTTGAAATTTTGATTAAAGAGAACAGTCTAGGGACCGGCAGGTGGTGTGGTGGTTGAGATGCTGGACACTCCCACATGGCTGACCATGGTGCGAGTCTCGGACCTGGTGACTTGTTTTCCCACTTTCTCTCTCTCTCTCTCTCTCTCTCTCTGTCTCTCTCTCGTCAAATTAAAATAAAGAAATGAATAAATAAAAATTAAATAATTCTTTAAAAAAAAGAGAGAGAGAGAACAGTCTAGGCATCTGAACAAGGATCCCAGAGGGGTGTGACTATATTATAAATGGCTCAGGCTAATGGGAAGTTTAGGTAAGGAAAGTAGAGCCAATTTATTTAGCTCGTAAGTGTACAATTTAGGATCTAGACTTAAAAATAAAACTTGCACTTTTTGTCACCATTACATATGAAGTTGTGTGTGATACTGGTTGCACATTAGTGTTATTAGACAGATTTTTTTTTTTTAAAGAATACAGTGGCCCAGGAGACACTACTTGGGATGGCTGGAATAAATACTGTTAGGGTCAACATATTCCTAAATTCCCACTGAATCTGACACACGAAGGGAGAAAAATAGAACGGCAAAGAGATTGCAGATCACCTCCTCTTGCTCTCCTCTGAGCACTCAGATTAAACTTCTAGAAATTAGGAAGAAATGAATAACCCATCAGATGACTGGAAATCACTGCAGAAGCACAAGAAATATGAGAAACCAAGAAAATACCTTTCCCCCAAGGGAAAAGAATAACTTCTCTTCATCCATAGACAGTATGATGGAACTCACAGAAATGTTTGACAAAGAATTTAGAATATTCATAGTGACAAAACTAACAGAGATGCAAGAGAAGAGAGACAGTGAACTCCATAAGAGGAAGGAGAAAAGAGCCGATGAGTTTCAGGTGGTGAGGAAGTTCTTGCATGATCTGAAAGAGAAAATACACACCATAAAAAAGAATCAGATGGAACTGTTAGAGATAAAGGTTATATAATACAGGAAGTCAAAATCTTCCTTGAAAGTATTAAAAGCAGACTAGATCATACAGAAAATCAAATCTCAGATGTAGAAGACAGAATTACTGGACTAAAAAAATCCACCACGAAGACTGAGAAAATAGCCCCCCAAATGAGAATAATATATGAGAAATACTAGATACCATTAAATGTCCAAACATCTGGATAATTGATATCCCAGAAGATGAAGATACTAATAAGGGCATTGATAATCTATTCCATGAAATCCTGCAAGAAAACTTTCCAAACCTAGAGAGGCATTCAAAGATGCTGTCCCAAGAAACACAAAGGATCCCAAATAGAATCAACCCAAGAAGATCTTCTCCAAGACACATTATAGCCAGATTGACCAAAACCACAAAGATAGGATACTAAGATTGGCAAGAGAGAAATGTCAAGTTACCTACAAAGGATATCCCATCAGGCTAACAGCGGATCTCTCATCAGAAACAATGTGAGCAAGGAAAGAATGGGAAAATATATTCAAAGTTTTAAGGGAAAAGCACTTTCAACCAAGAATTCTATATCTGGCAAGATTATCCTTCATATGAGAAGAGAGGACAAGAACATTCTCAGATAAACAAAACATGAAAGAATTTACTGACACCAGACCAGTTCTCCAAGAAGTTCTGAAGGAGGTGCTATATCAGTAAAATTAAAATCAGACACACAGAAATATGAATTCAAAAACAATTAAGAAAATGGCCAGCTTAATGGTAGGGGCAAGTTCAGTGTTGAGGTTATCTTCCAGAATTTAAACAGAAAGATCAGATCACAACAGAAGATAAAGTACATGAGACCGAACTGGTGAAATACAATTTTACAACTTTTGACTGAAACATTACTGAACTTCTATGCTTTGTTTTCCAGAGTTAAGGATTTTTGTCTTCTCTTGGGTTGTCAACAGGTCCATGTACCTACTATTTGAACAAAATCCTAATATGTTTCCTGGCTTTACATCTTAAGCAAAGTTCTCTTAACTTTTTAAAAATTTTGATTTATTAAAGCTAAATCTGCCTTTCTTGAAATTAAAAAATATGTTAAAAAGTACTTATTTAATGACCACAGTAAGCTATATAGCCCCAGCTAGGTGCTACTTTATAATATATTCATTCTACTTATAGAGTTTCATGCCTAAAGTCAACGTGTGTTCATAGATATTTATTTATCACCTGAACTTGCTACTGAAAGTAGTTAGACTAATTAAGATATTTTATTAAAAAAAAAAAAAAAGATTAAGGGACCAGCAGTTAGAGTAATGGCTAAGTCGCTGAAATCCCACGTAGCTGACCGTGGTTCCCTGGTGGCTTAAAACTCACGTTGGGCACATGTGCGTGTGTGCCCAAGATCCTGAGAGGAGAATGGAGGAGAAGGGATTGTGGCGTGGCCATCCCTCCAGGGAGTGATTTCTCACTTTATGTCTCTCTGTCTCTCTATGTCTGTCTGGTGAGCGTACCCACCCTATAGCAAAAATCTCTCCAAAAAAAAAAAAAAAGATATTTTGTGAATAAATAAAATGTGGGAAAAAATTTAAAAGGATTGGAAAGCAATTGCAGATACCAGAGACAGGGTGGTAGGAGGGTGGGAAATTGCAAAGGGTGAGATATAGAGGAAAAAAAAAAAATATATATATATGAAAGAAGAAATGGAAAATTATTTGTTGATGGTAACATGTATGATTAAGTCACTATACAGTGTGGGAAACGGATGGGAAATCGCATTTTGTATGCTGTGATGATGTTAACTGAATGAATGCTAAAAAAAAAAAAGAATCCAAATTAAAGAAAAAAATGAAAAAAGAAAATAACTCACATTAGATGAAGTTAATTGTTCTACATTTTATCTTAGTTTTCCTTGCTTCTTACCAATTCCAGCTCAGGATAGAATAATCATTATAGCTTTGTGTTCTTATGACTTTATTTATTTAAAACTCTATTTTGAGGGGCTGGCAGGTGCTGAGGTGGTTAAAAGTGCTGGATTGCCACATGACCGACTGTAGTTTGAGTCCTGGACCTGGCGGCTTGCTTTCTCACTTTCTCTTTCTCACTGTCCCTCTCTGGTCAAATTTAAATAAACCAACAAATAAATAGATAAATAAAGTCAAATAAAATAATTCTTAAAAAAAAAAGAGAACACTCTATTTTAAGTGGTGGAGTGTTTGTATCCATGGTTAGAACTGGTCCAACCTTTGTTGATAACTTCCATTCATTTAACCAGGAAGAGATTTGATTCCATGTGTGTGTCTCCTACATGGCTTTATAGGCTTTGCCTGTAAAGGTGATCACCTCCGACAGTAAAATCCAACAAACAAATGACCAGAGTAAAGAGATTTTTCCACATAATTTTAAATGATTTTGGAGTTTACAAATGATGGTTTAGCACTTAAGTGCTGAACAGAAAATCAGATTTGGGAATCTTCTTCCAATTACATGCTTGATCTTTATGGTTATTTTTGATACGTATTTAGTAAGCTGGTGTTACTCAGTGTCTTTGAAGAAATGGAATATAGTCATTCACTAAATGGATGGAAATGGTGTTTAGTCTGTTAATTAAACATAGCAATTAGTAAATGTTTGTGCTGTGCATAATGCATCAACAAGAATATTCTGCTTCTCAACTGATAAGAAAAATAACCTCAAGGTTCACCTTTCAACATGCAAATTCAGTGTGCTTTCTTTTTCCCAGATTAGAGAAAGAACAATGTGACTGTTCAGTAGGCATGTGAATTTCTGGATTCAGCTGGTGCAACAGAGCAGCACCATGATCATGTGAAGCGCTGCTGCCCTCTGCAGCATGAAAGACTTATTGAGCGTGTAGACGCCCACCCTGGACATGTGCACCTGTGGTTAGGATAGCTTAATTTTGTGAAGGTAAGAAGGATTACCTTTCTATATGACATTTTTAAAAAAGAATTTTTTATTTAATTTTATTCATTGTCATTATTTTATTTTATTTTATTTTATTTTATTTTATTTTATTTTATTTTTTTGAAGGTGACCAGAGAGACAGAGAGAGAAGGAAAGCAAAAAAGCAAGCTGCCAGGTCCAGGACTCGAACCATGGGCAGTCATGTGGGAGTCCAGTCGCCTTAATCACATCACCTGCTGGCCCCTCTGTATAAAACTTACTAATAGTTCTTTATTGTTGCCTTCAACATACTTGAAATTATGATATATTTTCAAACATTCTAAGTACTTGAGATTGTGGTATATATTGCAGAAATGAATCCTGACATTGTCTCTCATTTGACCATGCTAAAGTAAGTTTTAAAAGGTAGGCTAAGGTAGTCTGTTACTTATGGATATCAGGAAATATTTTCTAAACCTTTTCTTTAAGTTTACTTATTTATGTATTATGAACACGAGAAACAGAGAGACAGACAACTCCCAATAGAATTTAAATGTCACAGTCTACGCCCACCCTCAGTCATCTCCAGATAATGAACACACGTGTAACTGGTGTACTCAGGGAGGTATCCAGACACGAACCCAGAACTTTTCCGTGTGGGTCAGTCTCACAAAGCATTGTTTCACTGCTGTACCACCTCCAGACCCTCCAAATATTTTGTCTGATGAAGTTTTAAAAATATAGGGGCCAGCAGGTGGCATAGTGGTTAAGGTGGCTGGAGTCCCACATGGCTGACCACGGTTTGAGTCCTAGACCCGGCAGCTTACTTTCTTACTTTCCTTCTTTCTCTCTCTCTGGTCAAAAAATAAAATAAAATAATGACAATGAATAAAATTAAATAAAATAATTCTTTACAAAAATATTGTTCACATATAATTTAAACCTTTCCTCAAAGGGTTTTTGCAGACTTAGATTTAGCTGCTTCATCTAGCATATGGACTATAACTATAGACACACATATGCACACTGTCAATGGATGAAAGATTTTGTTATTTATATGTTGCTTATTCAAATATGAATATAATATTATGAACACAATAATATGAACATAATATTGATGAAAATATTACTTATTCAAGTCCTCAAGGAATGAAAATACCTCTCTCCCAGGTTTCCATTATTCTCATTCCATGTAATTATAAGTTTTTCTTCTGCTTTAAATGAAAAACATAAATAAGAAGTCTAGCCCAGTATTGTGTAGGCTTTATTAATGTTAGGTTTTATATATTTAAGAAACAATTAATTTCATCATGTTTTAGCTTTGATTTAGATAAAATATCAAATTAAAGTCTGAAATGTCTTATAATTCCATGGTAACTTTTTTTTTTTTTGCCAAGTGTGTGTGCTCACTAGAGAGAGACAGAGACAGGGAAAGTGAGAAATCACGTCTCAGGGGGGTTGGCCATGCTGCAATCCCTTCTCCATTTGGGCACACACACATATGTGCCTGGTGTGATTTTCAAGCCACTGGCTCTGAGATTCCCACATGTTTGGCCATGTGGGAATCCAGTACCTTAACCACCTTGCCACCTGCCAGCTCCTGAAACTGACCTTTTAAAACTAGATCTTTATAATTAATTAGGAGAATGCCCAGAAAGTAAATTTTCAATTATTCTTAAAATGATATTTGGTAGATAGGATAGAATAGTGGTTCAGACAGCAAAGCTTAGTATGGTTTTCTTCTTTTATTTAACAAGATTGTAATCAGATTTTTTCTCTTTAAAATATGTTATGGATTTCTTGGGCCAATAGGTGACATAGATCACTACACCACTTGATGGCCCCTAAAATCGCTACTTTCAAAAAAGAGAGTTTTTTAGGGGGCCAGCAGAAAGCGTCGTGGTTACATCGCTGGACTCCCACATGTCCGACTGGGATTCGAGTCCTGTACTTAGTGGCTGAAACTCATGCCCGGCAGTTGTGTGTGCATACCCAAAATCCCAGGATGAAAATGGAGGAGAAGGGATCATGGTGTGGCCATCCCCTCTGGTGGGGTGATTTCTCACTGTCCCTCTCACTGTCTCTGTCTGTCTGCCTCTCTCCAGTGAGTGTACACACCCTATGGCAAGAATCTCAAAAACAACAAAAAAAATTGCTTTTTATTTCTTTAAGAGAGAAAGGTACTTTAAAACGGTCACATCAAACTGTGACTCCTACGCCATAGTCTTCCAGCTAGCCAGGGTCATGAGCATGCACACACTTGAGAGGCACGCTCCAGTCACCTGGGATCCACATCTTCAGTCTTCCACATAGTTCTGACACAGGAAGAAAACGGTCCATGTGTGTCCAGGAAGCCTTTCTAGTTGACCAGAGATTCGCTGTTTAAGAGGCGCGCAGCTGGCTGTCAGCTGTCAGGTGGTACAGAAATTGGATCAGCCCTCAACTATATGCACCCACAATGGCTTGGCCAAATCTCTCTTTCTTTCTTTTTTTTTTTTTTAATAATTATTTTATTTAACTTTATCTATTTATTCATTCATTTATTTTAAGTTGACCAGAGGACAGAGTGAGAGAGAAAGAGAAAGCCAGCAGGTCTGGGACTTGAACTGTGGTTGGCCATGTGGGAGTCCAGCACCCCCAACCACCACACCACCTGCTGGCTTCCCCTCTTGCTTTTAATGGCACAAATATCATAGTTTAAGAAATAGACCAAAGCCATTTGCATTTGTTTAGAGAATCTTTATTGTAATGATTTTTGTCTTTCAAGGTAAGCCACAAATTTGAAAACAATGTGTAAGGAGAAAGGAGAAAGAAAATCAAAGTTCATAGAAAGGAAAAATGAAATTAACTTGACAAATCAAAATATTATAAATATTAATTTTGTTTTCCCCTAATCGTAACAATTAAAAAAAAATGTATGCTATCAAGTTGTAAATTGTGATGTATTAAAAGTATTTCATTCTGTAGTTTCCGTTTTGGTAATAAAATATTACAAATCTAAGAATATATGCACATAAATCTCTAATTAAAGGCTCAAATAAATCAGAATTTTAGTGAGCAGCTATATATACTGTCTGGGCTATACCGTGATTTTTCAGATCATTTATCAAAATTTCTTTTATAGAGAATATGAGTCATTTATTTCATGAGTTTTAGGTTCCTTCCTTTGGGGGGTTGCAAGTTGAGAGGGATGTTCGTTTTCCCACCCTCCATCATTAACTGTTGCTTCACTCAGACTCAGTTTCTGAGTTTCAGTTCAGCTCTGAAATAATTTCAAGTCCCCAAAGGATACTTAGGTCAAGTATGTAAATCCAAAAGATTTGATTTGAATCATGACCCAGCACTATTTTTTAAAAAAATTTTATCATAAAGTTTAATTATTGTTCAGAAAAAAATGGAATGAATAACTTTTTCTGAAAAAATATATTGACTCTGTGAAGATTGCAGTTATTGAAAGGAAGGAGAGCCAAACCCAGAGCATGGTACACCATGACAGCATAGAAGTGAAAAAAGGCAGTAATCAACACCAAGAATGAAATAGTTCCGGATATTCAGGCAAGACTCCAGCTTCTAAATTCCACACTTCCCCAAGTCCTATATAAATTCTCTTTTGCTGTCAGCAAGGACAGCTCTCCCTTGCGTCAGCAGGCAGTGAAGTAAGCTTATTGCTTTAGCTATCGAGTGGTACACTTTGACCCGTATTTATGATCACCTATGATTATTTTATATTGTGGCTATCTGTGGGTTATTACCTGTCTCTATCAGATGTCAGCTCTCTGAGAGAAAATACCTTGTTGCTTTTGTTTATTGTTGTAACTTCATGTTGACGTCAGTGCTTTTGTTATCAGATGCACTCCATGATCATTAGTTAAAAGAATGTTTAGAGTAGGAACAGGGACCAGCAGACAGCATCATGGTTATATCGCTGGACTCCCACATAGTTGACAACAGTTCGAGTTTTGGACATGGTGGCTTAAAACTCAGGCCAGGCACCTGCGTGTGCATGCCCCAAATTCTGAGGACAATGGAGGAAAAGGAATTGCAGTGTGACCATCCTCCTAGGGATGATTTCTCACTTTCTGTCTCTCTCTGGCAAGTGTACATGCTCTATAGGAAAAAATCTCTCTTAAAAAAAAGAAAAATTGAGTATGGACAACATGTCACTTAGCATAATATCCCCAGTGCCTTATATAGGGCTTAATATACAGCAGTAGTTTCACAACATATTAGCTAAATAAATAAATGAATAGGAACAAATTCAAGAGACTATTATATGGCAATAACAAATTCAAGGACTATTGTGCTATAGTTAATAATATTTTGTGTTCTTTAACATTGCTAAGAGAGTAGATGTTATGTGTTCTCGCACCATTTAATGTTATGTGTTCTCACACCATTTAAGAAATATGTAATGTAGCACACATGTTAGTCATTTTACAATGACTACTGCTGCAGGAACCTACTAACTGGTCCATGAGCATCAGCTCCAGCCCCATCATCAATCTACTCTTGTTAAATTTTTTTCAGAGAGATTTTTGCTATAGGGCATATACACTGATTGGAGAGACAGAGAGTCAGAAAGTGAGAAATCACCCCTGAGGGGATGGCCATGCCACAACTCCCTCTCCTCCATTCTCCTCTCAGGATTTTGGGCACATGTGCACATGCACCTAGTGTGAGTTTTAAACCACCGGGTCCAGGATTTGAACCATGGTCGGCCATGTGGGAGTCCAGCGATGGAACCATTATGCCATCTGCTGATCCCTCAATCTACTCTTTAACCACCTCTTTACATCTCTCTCTTTGTAAACTTTTACCAGATGTTTTACTATTAGATAGAATCTAAAATCTATGGATTATTTATTATTATTATTTTATTTTTTGGAGAGGTTTTTGCTAGGGCACGTGTGCTTGCCAGAAAGACAGAGAGAGACATAGAGACAGAAAGTGAGAAATCACCCCCCAGGGGGGATGGCCACGCCGCAATCCCTTCTCCTCCATTCTCCTCTCGGGATCTTGGGCATGCACGCACATGTGCTCGGCGTGAGTTTAAGCCACCAGGTCTGGGACTCGAACCGTGGTCGACTACGTGGGAGTCCAGAGACATAGCCATTACACTAACTGCTGGTCCTGTCATCACAGAATTTTTGTACTGTTAGCATTTCAGCCCAAGACATTCTTTCTGCTACTCCTACTTACTCTTCGTATATTAAATTCAACATCACTCCTCCACTCCTTGACTACATTAAATATTTCTGTCTGGTACCCTGACACTTCCTTTAAACACTTCCCACATTCAGAATGTAACCTTCATTTGTGTTATTATCGCATTAAGAGCTATCTCTTCAACAAAACCGGTAGCACTGGAAGAGGAGAGACTATATTTTGGCATGTAGAAAGCAGACAATAAATATTTATTGAATGAATGAATGAGTAATTGTGAGATGCTTGAATCTTTTTTTTTTTTTTAAGAATTATTTTATTTAACTTTATTTATTTATTTATTTTTTAATTTGACCAGAGAGGGACAGAGAGAGAGAGAAAGAAACTGAGAAAGCAAGCTGTCGGGTCCAAGACTTGAACCACGGTTGGCCATGTGGAAGTCTACCGCTCTTAACCACCACGCCATCTGTTGACCCCAAGAGGTACTTGAATCTTGTCACATCTTTCCCAGTACATCTCAGAGCAAACAAAATTGGAGTGTGTGTTTGGAGAGTTTCTTGGGGCCCAGGAAAAGTGGTAAATCAGGAAACAGTGATGCACAGAAGACCTGCCTTGCTTTAGAGCTGCATGTTTTTCTCTAAAAATGCAAAGGTATCCCCAGCGTCTCCTGGACTTATGTTTGGTGAGAAGGGAAAAGTAGAGCATGAAAGAGATAGAAAGACTAGTTTCACCTTTAGTGAGGAATAAGAGGATAGGTCTCAGTTTGTTATGATATGCTAACTTGGGAGCAAAGGACTGTATCAGGTTTTTAAAATGCAGCCAGCTTAAAATAAATGTTATAACTAACAATTTTGTTTTATCTTTAGTGATTATACATTGGATGGATCTTTCCAATAGTTTTGGGGGCCATTTAAATATTTACAAACCTGCCAAAACAGTTTGCCATACTAAAAGGCAGCTTTTACCTAGGGGTATATCTTTTTCTCATTTTTTTGCCCCTTGAAGAAAATCTCAGCCACTGCTGTTGTGACATAGATTGCAAAATTCTTTCATTTTGGAAAAGTCAAGGTCAAGAAGAAGTCAAGGTCAAGAAGAAGATATGAACTCGAGACTGTCCTGAGGAAGACAGTTTGGGACATGGAGCACGGCTGCAGTGCGGGAAGGGAGAAAGACAGGTACCCAGACAGTAGGCTACATAGTCTTTGACTTTGCTATATGATTTCATTTTGTTACCCGACCAGGAATTCATATAAATGAATGGTTCCCAGTCTTTCAGGCACCAGAGACTGGTTTTGTGGAAAATAATTTTGACACAGATTGGGGGTGAGGAGGGTGGCTTTAGGATGCGTCAAGTGCATTACATGTACTGTGTACTTTATTTCTACTCTTATGACATTGTAACATATCATGAAATAATTACACAACTCACCATGATGCCGTATTTGCAGCTGCTCCTCAGTGCTAGCATCACCACCTCAGCTCCACCTCAGATCATCAGGCATTAGATTCTCGTAAGGAGCATGCAACCTAAACCCTCACATGCACAGTTCACAATAGGGTTCATGCTCCTGTGAGAATCTAATGCCAGCTGATCTGATGGAGGGTGGAGCTCAGTAAGTAATGCAAGCTATGGGGAATAACGTAAATACAGATAAAGCTTTGCTCTTTGCCCCTTGGCCCGTCACTCACCTCTTGCTCTGTGGCCTGATTTTTCTTTTTCTTTTTCTTTTTTTTTTTTGAGAGGTTTTTGCTATAGGGTGTGTGCACTCGCCAGAAAGACAGAGAGACAGAGAGACAGAAAGTGAGAAATCCCCCCGCCCCCAGGGGGGATGGCCATGCCGCAATCTCTTCTTTTCCATTCTCCTCTCAGGATCTTGGGCATGTAAGCACATGCGCCTGGCATGACTTTAAGCCACCAGGTCTGGGACTCGAACTGGGGGAGTCCAGTCGCATAGCCATTACATCAACTGCTGGTCCCCGTAAGTATCAGTTTTAAAAATACCATTTTCTTCAGCTGGCGGTAAGTGACCATAAATTACACACATTGATGTTGTTGAAATAGATTAAGGGGAATGGGAGGAAATGCCGAGTTCTCCTCAGTCCTCACCACAGACCTGCAGGTTTAAGGGTGCACTGTTAGCACACAGCGATGCAAGACTCAGGTGCTGTCTGACACACCCACCTGAGACACTTGCAGCCTCCCCTTTCCTGCCATCTGCCCACACGCTGACAATCCGGTCACACTGAAGAAATGTCCAGTATGAATAGGAGAATGGTTGTGTGTGACTTTGAAATACAGTTTTTTTTGGTTTGCTTTTTATTTTATTTATTTGTTTACTCAGTGGTGAGTCCCTAAACTATTTGGCCTCCAGGAGAGTAACTGTTGATAATTGATTGTGGCCATGTAGAGTGTCTACATGTCGAGGACAGAGTTAGAAAAGGTGAAGGTATAAAGTAAGGAAGCAGAATGTGAGAAGAAATGAACCTGCAAATTGGGAAAATATTCTTTTCTTTTCCACCTTACACAATATACAGCCCTTACCCCAGTAACCAGAACTAATTTGCTATTTGTGGGCTCTTTGGGTAACTTGACCCAGTATAATGCCATTTCTAGGAGATGATCATCTCCTCATTTCAAACAATGAACTTAGTAACAGATGCTTGAAATAAGGGGGAGTTTGCCTGGAGTTTCTTTACATGTGTTTCTAAGTGCCTGGACATTTGAATATTCGTTTAATCCTAAAGCAGAACTTAAGTGATTACATGGTGCCTTGCTTAAATCTGTTCTCTCGTTTTTTAAGAATTATTTTATTTAACTTTACTTATTTATTTCCTTATTTTAATTTGACAAGAAAGGGACACAGTGAGAGAGAGAGAGAGAGGGAGAGAAAGGGAAAGTGAGAAAGCAAGCCACCAGGTCCGGGACTCAAACCATGGTTGGCCATGTGGGAATTCAGCACCCTTAACCACCACACCACCTGCCAGCCCCATTTTCTCTCATTAAAAAAAAAACAGTTTATTTATTTCCTTTTTCCATGAACAAAACAAAGAGAAAGAGGACAGAACCCCAAAAAGAGTCTTGACACTACAATCCGACTTCAGCTTTAAGCCACCTTCATGGGCACACATGCCCGGCTTTTTCAGGGAGGTCTCCAGACTTGAACTAGAATCTTCCCATGGGGGTCAGTCTCCTTATATTTTATTGCTGCCCTACCACCAAGCCCCTTGCTTCTTCATTTTGAAAAAGGTGGAGAACTATGGCCATTTATGAAGAAATTTTTCTCTTGTGTAGGTTTTGGAAAAAGTAGATACAAAGGCTATGGTATCAGAAGGACCCCCCCCAAACAACAAAGTAAAAAGAATAACTAATCGAATTTACTGTGCTCTCTTTCTTCTGCATTTACCCCATGGAAGAAAGTTTTCTTTGTTTGGTTTTGTTTGCTTGTTTATAGATCCTGCAGCTGTTCATTTTTCACAGCCTTAGAGCCCATAATCGACTGAAATTTCACTGCAAATTCATACAATTTCTGCTAGATAAAATTCCTTACTAACTTCAATTTCTATTTACATGCTTATTTCAACCTGTGGAAGGAGAAGGTATGCAGAGCCTGCCTTGGTTTGTAAATATTTGTTTCTCTGTGGAATGCGACTGGATCTCTTGCCACTACAAGGAGTTGACACAACATATTATTTACTCAACTCCCAACTTTTCCAGTGTAAAGTAAAAATATCTCAATAAGAAAATTAATAAACAAAGTCAAAAGGGACTATTTTTTAAAAACGTATTTTAGAAATTCAGTCCTTTTGATTAGTAACCAGCCTTAGCACCAGAAAAACATCAAAGTGTTCTCTAAACATTGAATTTTCATCAGTGATGCTGCAAGCCTTAGTTCTCGGCTTTCATGCTTACCATTGCAATAACTTCAAAAGGATTAAACAGAAAGAATGGTAATCTCTCAACGCAACCTTGTGTTCAGGCCAGTAATCATGTATTTAGCTATCATGCATTCACTACTAGATAATTGCCTCCTTAAATTATGTTTTAATAAATATAATAATAATTAAGATTCTGTTATAAAAAAAGCAAAAACTCAAACTATTGAGAAATGAAATCCAGAGCCCAAGGGATTCCTAGAAGAAAATGAAAAAGAATTAGCACCAAGTAATAGACATCTTCAAAGGAAAAGAGATCATTTAAACGTGCCTTTTTACTTACTGAAATATGGTCTGCATATTTTATTGTTTTTGTCGTCTTGCTTGTTATAATCCAGCTAGTGAATGTTCAAAGAACATGAAATCCTACAAATAAATACACTGGGTCTGAGTGAATTTACAAAAAGGCAACAATGAAGATCACGAGTCTGACATGCAAGCTTTGATGATGCAAAGTGATTATATTTCCCAGTGGTGTTCCAGTCACATATGGATTATCAGTAGGTGAAAAATGAAAAAGTTTCAAGTTTCATGACACATGCTGAATTTTCAGAGTATGAACAACTTGGAGACCTTATTTGGAACCAGTACAGTTATCATCAAGTTAGAATTTGGGTGATCAAGACTACAGAATTAGATTATCAGACATTCTGGGTCAGTGAAGAAAGTTGTGATAGAAATAAGATACGTGGGACCAGCAGTTAGACTAATGGCTATGTCGCTGGACTCCCACGTAGCTGACTGCGGTTCAAGTCCCGGACCCGGTGGCTTAAACTCACGCCGGGTGCGTGTGTGTGTGTGCCCAAGATCCCGAGAAGAGAATGGAGGAGAAGGGATTGTGGCGTGGCCATTCCCCCTCTGTCTGTCTGGTGAGCGCACGCACCCTATAGCAAAAAGCTCTCAAAAAAAAAAAAAAGAAATAAGATATGTCATCACAGAGGATGCGATCAGCAGGTGAGCAATCATCTTCAGAAGTGCTGAGAATTATGTCAGATGCAACATGGAAAGTGTGTGTGTGTGGGGTGCTGGAGGATGTGAAGGGGGAGTCTAGATCCAGAAGAGACCCACATTAGGGTGCATTTGTGAATTCTGTTGCTGAGATTGGGGAAGACCCTTATGCCAGCAACTTTCTTTCTGAGATTAGAAAAGACCTTTACGCCAGCAGCTTTCTTTCTTTCTTCTTTTTTTAAAAAAAATATTATTTATTTATTTTCATTTGTTGCTATTATTATTTATTTACTTACTTTTGGAGAGGTTTTCGCTGGAGGGCGCATGTGCTCATCAGAGAGACAGAGACAGAAAGCAAGAAATCACCCCCCAGAAGGGATGGCCATGCTACAATCCCTTTTCCTCTATTTGCCTCTTAGGATCTTGGGCACATGTGCACACACGCCTGGCATGAGTTTAAGTCACTGGGTATGGGATTCAAACGGCGGTCGACTACATGGGAGTCTAGTTACATAGCCATTACACCAACTGCTGGTCCCGATTATTTTTTTAATTTGACAGAGAGAAAGAGAGAAAGGGAAAGCAAGAAAGCAAACTGCCAGGTTTGGGACTTGAACCATGGTTGGCCATTTGGGGATCCAGTGCCTTTAAGCACCAACGTCACCAGCTGGCCCCATTTTCTTTTTCTAAAAAGATTTATTTATTTATTTGTTTTCATTTGTTTTATTATTTTTAAATTTGACCAGACAGAGACAGAGAAAGAGGGAAAATGAGGAAGGAAGCCACCAGGTCCGGGACTCGAACCACGATCGGCCATATGTGAATCCAGCACCTTTAACCACCATGCCCCCTGCCGGCCCCACGCCAGCAGCTTTCTAAAAAAGCTCTCTCACCATAAGGCAATAAGATGGGGAGGTCATTTAAATATTAAAAGCATCATTCTTTGTGTGGAATTACATATAGATGTTGAGTAATTCATGATGGGAAACATGAGGAATAGTTTTAAAAGCTATGTTGGCAAAAAAATGATGCAAATGTTGTCTAATGTCATAGTAAAAAGAAAAAAAAAAGTGGATGGAAGCCATGAGCCCTCCTTGGTGAGTATGTTTGTCCTGTAGATGCCAGATTTGAACAGTTATCCTTTTGGATACTGGGCGCGTGTTATCCAGGTCAGCGCTTCTCTGATTGGTAGGGCATGGAGAATCACCTGGGTACCATGTTCACTCGCAGGCCCTGGTGCCCTGGACTGGAGTCCGAGAATTTGCGCTGAGAGCCAGCTTACACGGTGCAGCTGCTGTCCTTGACACCACACTCTGAGAAGGTCCTGCACTGATCTTTCTTAAAAAGCTAACTCCCTGGGCCAGCAGGTGGCATGGTGGTTAAGGCGCTGAACTCCAACATGGTGGACCGTGGTTTGAGTCCTGGACTTAGAGGTTTCCTTTCCTACTTTCCCTTTCTCTCTCTGGTGAAATTAAACAAGTAATAATGATAATAATAAATGAATACAATAATTCTTAAAAAAAACCCTACACTGCATCAACTTTCCAATTAAATATGGGATCGGTATAGAGGAAACATATGTCCTCAATGAGAACATATGTTTACAGGGTTTCTGAACATGATTAATAAGAAAAATGAGTAAGTTTCAAGATATAGAAAACCTGGGGACTGGCAGGTGGCATGGTGGTTAAGGCACTGGATATTCCCACATGGCTGACCATGGTTCAAGTCCTGGACCTGGTGGCTTGCTTTCTCACTTTCCTCTCTCTCTCTCTCTCTGTGTCTCTCTCTTGTCAAGTTAAAATAAATAAATGAATGAATGAATAAAATAAAAAAAGAAAAAATATAGAAAACCATAGTTCCACTTTTGATGGGATATGTTTTGCCATGAGCCTATTATATAAAATAGGTGAGTAGGGCAGATTAAAGATTTATTTATTTGTTTTAAGATTTTTGCCATAGAGTGTATGTGTTTGCCAGAGAGAGACAGAGAGAGAAGTGAGAAACTACCTCCTGGCGTGGGAGAAATTTAGCTACATTGGAATCCCTTCTCCATTCTCCTCTCAGGGTTTTGGGAATGCACGCAAACACACCTGGCGTGTTTTTCAAGCGATCGGCTCCAGGACTTGAACTATGGAGGTGGTCATGTGGAATTCAGCATCTTAACCACCATGCCACCTGATAGCCCAAGAAAATCTATTTTTTAATAGAAACTGTAGAGTTTAATCAAAAAGGCCCAATTAAGGTCTCGGGAAAAGGATGTATGTCTGTGTGTGTTTGGAAGATTGGTGTTGAAATATAGAATATTTAAAAATGTGAAGGATGAGCCGAAAATGACAAATTAAAATCATTGTCAAGTAGATAGAAGAGCATAGGGTACAGAAAAAACTTTAGCTGACAGTTAAAGTTGGTTGGTGCTAGTTAGATTTGTAGATGAACATAGGAATTGAGGGTGACTAGTTAGTAATTCTAAAAACCTAGTACTCTACATATGTTAATTCTATCTTCTGCCAATCATAGAAAACTAAGAAATTGAAATAACTTTTCTAAAATTATGGAGAAGTTATCTATTATCTATCTATCTATCTATCTATCTATCTATCTATTTATATCTATCTATCATCTATCATTTATCTATCTATCTACCATTTACCTGTATCTCTATCTATCTATCTATCATCTATATTTATCCATATCTATCTATCATCTCTCTCTCTCTCTCATCTATATGTACCTGTCTCTATCTATCTCTATCTATCTATCTAACTATGGATCTATCTATCATTTATCCATCTATCTCTGTGTTAAGTTCTAAGCCTTCATCACTGATGTCATTAGGGAATTATTTTTAGTTAATACATTTCCCGAGTGTCTTTAGAAGACACTCAGTAAATAGCACTGACTCTATTGCACAGCAGTACACAATACTATACTCCAAAATTTAGGGCCTTAAAACCCTGAAGAACAACAAGAGATGAGAATGTAGGTTATTTAAAAATTCCATGAGTTTTGGTGGGTGCATTGAAAATAGCATTAAATGCAGAAGTTATCAGAGGGGGGATTACAAGCAGGAAATCACCCAGCATTTTGGCACAATTATAACTTGACTTCTATTAACAATTTCATATAACACAAGAGAAAATGTTTGAAACAAAATGATAAGTTGGAAAGTTAGGGAAAGGACATAAAATCTTTGTAATAGTGACAATTAGTCCCTCTAAACTCATTCATGTCACCTCACGTTTCTATGTTCATATTGGAAGAGCAAAAAAACAATGTTTCACATTCTGAATGTCACCAGTTCATTGTTACGTGATGAAACAGTTCTAAACTCTACCCAGGATAAATCACATGATACTTATGTCTACATATTTTTCAGCTACACTGAACATCAGCTGAATATCTAAACGATAGTTGAAATAGAAGGGAGACTCAGTATTTGAGGAAATAATGAGCGAGATGCAAGGGGATATGGATATTTGTGGAAAAGGGAGGATGAATCCAGGGTAGACGGGCTTCCTAACAGCATGCTGGCATCTAAATTCTGGTTTATGAAGAACGTCTGTCTCAAGCTAGCCCTGCATGCACACCACATGCTCCTTGGGAGCATAACGTGTATGTTCTAGAACTGGCAGTATAGTAATTGACCAGGGAGAAGGAGGGGAACGAACCACTCCCTCTCCCGAAG
>NW_006209381.1:634346-643114 GCF_000334495.1 Tupaia belangeri chinensis
ATCCCAAAGTTGTCTGCGTTTGTGAAGACATTGTTTACGAATCCTGACCAGTACTTCGAAATCTTTCCTATTGTAAGCTTGTCGTTAATGGTTTTCACCTTCAAAAAGAAAAATAGTGTTAAATTTAAAGGCGCAAAGAGATAGTGTTACGTTTCTCAATAGGCTTGCTTCGTGAGAGAAACGTGAATTATTTTGTCCCTCAGCTCCAAGAGCCGATTCCATGTTGTTCTTTTCTCTACAAATGAAGGTTGCTAGTTTTAGCATTTCATCTCGCTCTGCAGCAATTTTGCTGTTCTGGCCATTTTCGGATCCATCGCAACTCCTTTTTCTTTCATTTTGTGTGCAGGATATAATAGCAGTAACTAATTAACGCCAGACTACCACAAGGTGGCAGCAGGTACACAGTTCAATGATATCTCTACCCAAGAAGGGAATTCCTTTCCGTGAGGCCCAGATGTTACACCTCAATTCCTTATTTTTTTTTTAAAAAAAGAAGACATGTTTGAGAAAGATTTTAGAAGAAATTGATGACTCGGTACAACTGGTAAACTTTTTCATTCTTATCACTAAGATTTTATAATTACTGAAGCATGACATATTTTCG
This sequence comes from Tupaia belangeri chinensis, assembly GCF_000334495.1. NCBI lineage: Eukaryota > Metazoa > Chordata > Mammalia > Scandentia > Tupaiidae > Tupaia > Tupaia belangeri. The sequence continues at coordinate 634,951 of NW_006209381.1, forward strand.
ACCCTTGTTAAATCTTTATATTATACTGGACATTTGTGAAGGTTGTTCTTTTCCAACTACCTCTAAGTCTTGTTTCTGTATGAAAAAAACCCCTCTGTTTAATTTAGGTTTCAACATAGGCAGTTGAAACCAGTTCAACATCAATATCTACTAGTTCTTTCCAAAAAGAAGTCTATAATTCGATTTTATTAACTATTCATTTGTTTATCCTGTTTCCTTTCTGGTGCAGAAGGTGACTCAATAGAAACATCTACTTTCCATATTGTGGTAGAAGATGGAAATAGAAAGTTACTTAAGACATCTCTATGGGTATTAAAACACGTATGCTTAAGTTCTCCTCTATTATATTACTCTTAGGAAAGTTATGTCCAATATCGGGGTAATGGAATGGCATTAGGACAGCTCACGTTGCAAAACTTACACTGTACTCTGCGTGAACAGTGTTCCCTGAAGTCCTAAAAATTGAATGTGCTGGATAGAATATAAAATGAATGAACAAATGAAAAATAAACATACATGTTAAGTTAGGCCATCTCCTCTGCTTAAGGTGTTTGCCTGAGAATCTGTTAAGATAGTTCATAGTGCCACAGATTGAATTTGCACTATCTATTGTTTTTAACATTCAGAAAGATGGAGAAAGAGAGACAGGGAGAGTGAGAAAGCAAGCGCCAGGTCTGAGACTCGAACTCCAGTTGGCTGTGTGGAAATTCCAGCGCCTTAACCACCACACCACCTGCTGGCCTGAGAGTAGATTGTTCTACAAAACAAATTTGGCAAGTCTTTAAAACATTGCTTTTAAATTAGGAATATTTTAATAGCGTGTGCTGCTGAAATGAGATCTGACCACAAAAGATATAGGAAAGAAGATAGACATTGAGGTGATTTTAAACTGTATGTATATTCACTATGTGTGCTATAATTCCACAGAAATCAAAATAGGATCCACTGATTTTTATTTTTTAAATCAGAAAATATTGGTTATCTAAAATAAGCATACATTTAAAAAGACATACATATATTTAAAAAGTAGTGTTCAGAAACTTGGACACACTGAGAGGTCACAAGATATTGGGGCCAGCAGATGATGTAGTGGTTGGGGCGCTGGACTCCCATGTGACCGGCCATGGTTTGAGTCTTGAACCCAGAAGTTTGAAACTCACAGCAACTGTGTGTGCATGCCCAAAATCCCAGGAGGAGAATGGACAGAAAGGGATTGCAGTGTGGCCATCTCACTGGGGGTGGGACTTTGTCTCTTTGACGAGCACACATGCCCTATAGCAAAAGTCTTTCTCAAAAAAAAAAATATCACAAGACATTAATTGTTGTAAGTGAGGAGACATAGTAGTTTTGGCCATCAAGGACATAAAAGTGAATTTAGCTAAATCCCTTTCAGGAAGTTCTAGTTGATAACTATCATTTTATTCAATTTGTGAAAATGACTTCGAATAATACTTGCACTGGTCAATGAGCGACGTCAAGCCAAGGTGGTCCATTTTCATAGCAGGGTTGTTATTTATTAAGTTCTTGGCCTTAGTATCTCTGAAATCTTGAGTTCAGACTGTTGGCATGTATAATACGGATTTGTTACATTATTTCACAAAAACATTATTTTCTACATTTATTTCAGGGATATTCCATGATTAAAGCATTTTTAAAATGCAATTGTATTGCTAAAAAAATTTAGACCTAAGTGAAAACTTTCTTCATTTTGTCAGTCTTACCTCAAAATCCACGTCGCCAAAACAACCACATGTTGCACAAGGACCAACGATTTTCAAGATGTCTTCTTTGTTTGCATTTTGGATTGTAAATTTAGGCAGAAAGGGGTCCCACTTCTGTGCCACATAAGCCACGATAGTACCAGGAGGGGCTTGGATTTCTAACTGGACAAAGAGATAATAGTAATAAAGATTTTCTAAGGTTATTCGCTTTTCGTTTTATTGTAATGTCAGGTTACATTAAGCAATACAGTGTTATGAAATTATTTTCCTGGTCTACAGATCATTTCATTGATCTGTTTCTAAGAATGCAGACCAATGTATTTTTGATGTTTTACAGAACAAAGGGACCTACTGTAAAGACACACATTTGGCCCTGTGCACTGAAAGTCTATGTCCTGCTTCCTTTAAAGAAAGTAGCAGATGGCGTAATGGCTATGTCGCTGGACGCCCATGTAGTTGACTGCGATTCGAGTCCTGGACCCAGTGGCTTAAACTCACGCCAGGTGCACGTGCGTGCGTGCCCAAGATCCTGAGAAGAGAATGGAGGAGAAGGGATTGCAGCGTGGCCATCCCTCCGGGGATGATTTCTCGCTTTCTGTCTCTCTGTCTCTTGCTGTCTTTCTGGCGAGTGTACGCGCTCTATAGTAAAAACCTCTGGAAAAAAGAAAAGAAAAGGAAAGAAAGCTTGCTCAAGGACTATCTTCTGACTCTGAAACACTGGCTTCCTCGTCATTTTAGGACAATCACAACAGTTGCTTAAGCAGCAAAGTTGTTCCCCATGGGGTAACTCGGATCTGCTCCCTCTCAGTTGTTGCCACAGCCTACATCTGATTTTTTTTTCTTAAGAGGTTTTTGCTATAGGGCACGTGAGCTCGCCAGAAAGAGACAGAGACAGAGAGACAGAAAGAGAGAAATCACCCCACAGGGGAGATGGCCACACTGCAATCCCTTCTCCTCCATTCTCCTCTCGGGATCTTGGGCATGCAGCCAGACGTGCCAACCTGAGTTTAAGCCACCGGGTCCGGGACATGAACTGTGGTCGACTACATGGGTGTCCAGCGACATAGCCATTACGCTAACTGCTGGTCCCAGCCTGCATCTGTTTTAAGCCCTCCTTCACTAAATTAGGCATAAATGAGTTTTTTGTTTACTCTAGATTGTCAACTTCCAGCTTCTTCATGTTTTTAAACAAATGCTTCTTGCACAGTTATAGTTATTAAACACCAATTTGATTGCTGGTTCATATCTTTCAAAGTGAGAAAGACCGGCAGTTGCATTTTTAGCCATTACCTTCGTTTTTGACCCCATTACCCTTACATATTTACACAAACCAAATAAAATTATTTTGTAAGAGAAGTTGAGAGTGCGTGTAAAAAAAGTTTAATTTTTAAAGAGTTATTTTATTTTAACTTTATTTATTATTATTTTCCAATTTGACCAGGGAGAGACAGAAAGGAGAAAGAAAGTGAGAAAGGAAGTCAGCAGGCCTGAGACTTGAACCATCGTTGGCCATGTGGGAGTCCAATGCCTTTAACCACCATGCCATCTGCTGACCCCAAGAGTTTAATTTTTAACCAAGTCAGGTCTTCACGATCTTATCTCATTTTCATTTTTCTTATTTGGTCCAATAGTTGCAGGTGCATATCTGTAGTGTTTTTTGATAGACAAAGGTGATTTGAACTTGATTGCTTAGAATTATATGGATTTGTCTTGGGGATCACTTTTAAAGTAGTTGGTTTGATTTGGGCCAGATTTTGAAAGTTATTTATGAATATCAATGTACATCTTACATTTGATTTGTGGGACATAGGGGTACTATGAAATAAAACATTGATTATTAGAAATTGGGTAACTATTCTATGGTTATGCTAACTTTATCATTAGGGGTATATTAATCTTTTTTAATAATTATTTTATTTAACTTTGTTTATTTTCATTTGACAAGAGAGGGACAAAGAGAGAGAGAGAGAGAGAGAGAGAGAGAGAGAGTGAAAAGGCAAGACTCCAGGTCTGGGACTTGAACCATAGTCGGCCATGTGGGAGTCCAGGTCCCTTAACCACCATGCTACCTGCCAGCCCCATGGGGCATATTAATCTTTTTTTTTTTTTTTTGAAAGTTTTTTTTTTTTTCTTTTGCTATTGGGTGCGTGCGCTTGCCACCAAGATAGAGAGAGACAGAGAGAGACGGAAAGCGAGAAATCACCCCCCCCAGGGGGGATGGACACGCCTCCATCCCTTCTCCTCCATTCTCCTCTTGGGATCCTGGGCTCACACGCACATGCATCCGGTGTGAGTTTAAGCCACCAGGTCTGGGACTCAAACCATGGTCGACTACATGGGAGTTCAGCAACATAGCCATTACGCTAATAGCCAGGGGCATATTAATCTTAAATGTCCTCAGTGGGAGGATAGAAATTCTTGGGCTACATGTATGAGTATTTGAGCCTTCTTATTTAGGCAGGTGCTTACATATAAATTAGCTTAAATATACATTGTTAAAAACTTCCCTAAATACTGATTTTCCATGTTAACATTTATTTCCCATCATCCTAAGGCCAGAACTATAGCAAGTTCTCAATAGAGAAGCTATTGGCAGTTCTTGGATGTGGGATCATAGGTAATTCACCACTACTCCTTGAGACCGTTTCCTTAACTGTAAATGTGAAGAGCAAACCTAATCTTTTTAGCCCATAACTGCGAAGATTAGGTTTTTAGCTCTAATATTAGAGCCAGCAAAGTAAGCAAAAGTTCTATATTATTTTAACTGCATCACATCAATGAAAGTTTTTCGTATGCCTATTAAACGATGAAAATTCAAATCTATTGTATATTAAAATAAAATACTTGAATTACTCCTTCTAGAACCATCACATTGCCTTTGCTAAACCTTGAAGTTGGTCATAAATGGGTAAATGGAATGTGGGGTTTTGTACAAAGTAATAACACCTAATCAAGAGAACACCTTGATAGGGGCCAGCAGGTGGCATGATGGCTAAGGTCACTGGACTCTCACATGGCCGACCATGGTTTGAGTCCTGGAACTGGCAGCTTGCTGTCTCACTTTCCCTCTCTCTTTCTCTCACTCTGTCTCTCTCTGGTCAAATTAAAGTAAATAAATAAAATAATTCTTTTCCTTCCTTCCTTCCTTCCTTCCTTCCTTCCTTCCTCCCTCTTTCTTTCTTTCTTTTTTTCTTTCTTCTTGTTACAAGTATACTAATTTTCTTCTGAAACATTTTTTTAAGGTTAATTAATTTATATTCATTCCCTGAGCATTGTCACAGCATACAAAATGTGATTTCCCAAATAAAAGAATTCTTAAAAAACAAAAAAAGAGAACACCTCGAGGAGTGTAACATCACTTAGCGTTCCAGGACTTTGCTACCGTTAGAGAAGACAAAAGCTCTGCGGAGTAGAGGGACTTGGAGACTGCAATTACGTGGCTAATCTAGAAAGCAGAAAGATGTGGCTCACTTCCACGACGCGTGAGCTGTCCTTACCAATCAACATCACAGACGCTGCCATCGTTTTTGTTAGAAAGGAAAACATTTTTGAGAATCACAAAATCCTCGAGGCGCACTTATCCTAAAAGAGTAACACACTAGTTTGAACCACTGAAAGATGAATTGCCCCTTGGCTCCAGATGAACGCCATTTTACAGAAATAGTTGCTAACCTTCCAGACCAAACCAAACCAGACACAGGGAGCCAGTGACTAACCTCTTGTAGGTAGCAAGGGCAGCAGCAGCTGTTGCACCTCAAGGGCCTGTTGACTGTGATCACCTCTCGCCCTGAGTTATCGCTGACCCGCAGGGTGCAAGATCGCAGCGTGGAACAGAAAGTGCGATTGAAGCAGATGCTTTCCTCCACTGCAAAGTAAATTCTTTGTCCCACGCTGTTTTTAATCTCATATTTGTTGGAGGTCTCAGTGCCAAGTATCACTACGGGAGCAAACAAAGGTCACAAAAGAATGCTTTTCTCACTATCAAAAACTTTAAATGAGTAAAGGGGAGGGGAGATGATATTGAAAGGAAACTGCGACGGACTGATTTGTATGCATCTTCTTCTTCATACAAAATACCTTCATCCTCTACATTTTGATGACTTAGCCATGGAAACCAAAGTACACTCTGAGAACATGGAATCAGTTCTGATAACAGATACATGACCTATTTAAAAAACTGGAGCACCACTTTTCAAATAAAGAATTGATGCTCTAAGGAAGAAAGTATTATGTACGTAGTAATTCTATGAAAGGACTTAAACATTTTTTTAATGAAAAAAATGGAATTAAAATACAAATGTATTCTGGTGCACAGGTTTTTGAAGCTTATGAATCATTTTTATCATAATGTATAATTTCCATGAGCAGGTTGAAGATTCCTTGTGTCACTGCTTTAGAAGGCACTGGAATAACTTATTATAAGAGTAAGAATTTAAAAAAAAATAATTATTTTATTTAAGCTTATTTATTACTATTATTATTTTAATATTTCCAGAGAGAGTGAGAGAGAGAGAAAGACTCAAATCGTGGTTGGCCATGTGGGAGACCAGTGCCGTTAACCACCACAGCACCTGCCGGCCCCACCTAATAAATACTTTAAATAAAATTTTCAGACCAGCAGGTGGCGTGGTGGTTAAGGGCACCGGACTCCCAAATGGCAGACAGCAGTTCGGGGCCCAGTCCAGACAGCTTGATTTCGCACTTTCCCTTTCTCTCTCTGTGGTAAAATTAAAAATAAGTAATAAAAACAGGGTCAGCAGGTGGTGTAGTGGTTGAGGTGTTGGACACTCTTACCTTTCTGATCATGATTTGAGTCCGGGACCTTCCTTTCTCACTTTCCTCCTCTCTGTCTCTGTTTCTCTCTCTCTCTGGTCAAATTACAATGAATGAATGAATATATAAAATTAAATAAATAATTCTAAAATAATAATAATTATATAATAAATTAAGTAAAATAAATAAATAAAAATCTTTAAAATGTCTATTAGGTGATGTATCTATAACTGTGTGCTATTCTACTTTTTATTTCAATTTTTGATATATTTGAGAAATATGGGGCCGGCAGGTGGCATGGTGGTTAAAGACGCTGGACTCATGTGGTTGACTGTGGTTCGAATCTCGGACCTGGCAGCTTGCTTTCTCACATTCACTCTCTCGGTCTCTCTATCTGTCTTTCTCTGGCCAAATTAAAGCAAATAATAATAATGATAAGTAAAGTTAAAAATAATTAAAAAAAAAAAGAAAGAAAGCCTCCAGGTTCGGGACTTGAACCGTGGTTGACCATGTGAAAGTCTGGCACCTCAACCATCATGCCACCTGCTGGCCCCCTAGTGTTAGAATTTTAATGGCAATATCAGCAAAGGCTTGGAGAGTTTTTATGCTTTTATTTTTATCTAAATCAGACTAATAATTTTACGTTTAGCTTTTAGTTAAAAAAGGACCTTGTACCCCTTTTGATCTAAGTATATTATGTACATTTAAATTTATTTTTATGACATATTTAGATGTAAAGAAACCAAAATATTTTTCAACAGTTCTAAAAAATGCAGAATATAAAGTACTTACTTCCAAGAAGCTCCACTTGCTGGTGTATAATTATCAGGTCTAACTGTTAAAGGGTAACATAAAAGGAAATGAAAAACATTACAACACTCTGAGAATCTTTGGCGCTCTTACTATTAACCTACTTACTATACTACATGCAAAGAGGTGATTTTCATGTCCTCTATAGTGGGGGCGGCAGGTGGTGTGGTGGTTAAGAGAGCTGGACTCCCACGTGGCCAACTGCAGTTTGAGTCCCAGACCTAGTGCCTTGCTTTCTCACTTTCCCTCTCTTGCTCTGTCCCTTTCTTGTCAAATTTAAATAAAGCTAAATAAAATAATTATTTAAAAATAAAAACAAAGAGGAGCTGGTAGATGGTGTGGTGGTTAAGGGTGTTGGACTCCCACATGGCTGACCATGGTTCAAGTCTTGGACCTGATGGCTTGCTTTCTCACTTTCTCTCTCTTGTTCTTGCTCTGTCTCTTTCTGGTCAAATTAAAATAAATAAATAAATAAAGTTAAATAAAACAATTATTAAAAAAACAAAAAGAAAGTGGTAAACGTCATATTTTATAACGTAAAAGAAGGTAAAAAAATGTATTCAAATAAAAATGTACAATTATCCTGTAAACTCCAAAGCAGAATGGACAAAAATAGGAATAGAGAAAGTAGCTAACTGTGTTAAGTCCTTGATAATGAATGATAAAAGGAGAGTTTGGAAACAATCAATCGAAACAATTGTTTATATGTCTGAATATTAACATCTAAGATGTTTTAAAACTCCTGTGTTTTTTTTTTTTGGAGAGGTTTTTCACTATAGGGCACATGTGCTCGCCAGACAGACAGAGAGAGACATAGAGACAGAAAGCGAGAAATCACCCCCCAGGGGGGATGGTCACGC
>NW_006209381.1:643261-655661 GCF_000334495.1 Tupaia belangeri chinensis
CCGAAGCTCCTTTTTTTTTTTTTTTTTTTTTTTTCTTTTTTAAAGGAAATAAACCAACCTAATAATGATTTGAATTCCTCTCTCTCCTTTCAAACCCTGCCTAAATCTACTACTACTGGGTCAGGCTGCAAGTCGCTCCTTTCAATGACAGAATGTTTTTGTTAGAGCCTGAAGTATTCTGTGTATGTTTCTCATTCGCATTCTCTTTCAGACTAGAAAAAATGGATAATCCTCTACTGCCAACAGAACACCAATTTAAGCAGAACGAGAGTTATCGTACTAAATACATGACATAACTTTGACTTCTGTACTTAAACATGTAGTTAATTTACAGAGATAAACTATAGTGTAGGGCTGGTAGTAGCCTGGTGGTTGAGGTGCTGCACTCCCACATGGCTGAACAGTTTAAGTCCTAGGACTGGAGGTTTGCTTTCTCACTTTCTCTCTCTCCCTCTCATCAAATTAAAAAAAATAAATAAATAAAACTAAAATAATTCTTTAAAACAAAATGTTTTTTACAAAAGGAAACTATAGGGTTTACAGAGGAAACTACTGGAGAGTTAAGAAATGAATATACCAAAAAGTACACAATGCAAATTGCATTTAAAAAAAAAATTATTTACTCATTCATTTATTTTTAATTTTACCAGAGGGGGAGAGAGAGAGAGAGAGAGAGTGAGAAAGCAAGCCACCAGCCAGGTCCAGGACTCGAACCTGTTCAGCGATGGGGGGGGCGCCCAGCGCCTTAACCACCACGTCAACTGCTGGTCCCCGCAAATTGCATTTTTAAGGAAAACATAAATGATATGTTTTTAGAATAAATGTTGTGTACATTTTTATATGCAATCCTTGAAGATCCACAAAGGCGAAATCACGGACACTGAATATACTGCTAGCAGATCTTTGTATTTTCTAATGCTTCACCTTTTATTGTCCTGTAAGATCTTCCTCTCTTTACTCCATTTTCACAGTAATAAATGCCCCAGTAACTGGTAAGTCAATCCTAACTGGAAGGTCACATTCAGTAAAGCTTTTCTTTTCTTTTCTTTTCTTTTCTTTTTTTCTTTCTTTCTTTTTTTTTTTTTTTTTTTTTTTTGAGAGGTTTTTGCTATAGGGCGCATGCGCTTACCAGACAGACAGAGAGAGACAGAGAGACAGAAAATGAGAAATCACCCCCCGGGGGGATGGCCATGCCGCAATCCCTTCTCCTCCATTCTCCTCTTGGGATCTTGGGCATGCATGCACACACGTGCCCAGCGTGAGTTTAAACCACTGGGTCTGGGACAAGAAACACCGTCGCCTACATGGGAGTCCAGCGACTTAGCCATTACGCTAACTGCTGGTCCCATCAGTAAAGCTTTTCTGAGCACCACCTGGAGTCATTCCAGGCCTATCAAGGAAGCAAGGTCCTGCCTGTGCAGACCAGAACTTGGTAGGGCTGCGTTCCAGGCATGGCTACCCCAAAGTCGCGGTGACCTAGAGAGTAGTACACAAGGACACCAAACAAGCACAGGGGCTCACAGCCCAAACTAAAACAAAACTGTAAAGCGTTTGGTACGTGAGAAATGTGACAGTCTCCCGGAGCAGCTCAATCAGTTGCCTGATGGGTTGGCTGAGGCATCTCTGGCTTCAGAACCCCGGGGGCTCTTGTTCAGTACAATTTCCGTTTTCTCTTGAGATGTTGTCCCTTGAACCTTACTCTGAGCCTTGACACTTACTAAACTTGAGCACTGGTTAAACACAACAAACCCAGAAAATCTGAAGTTGCATTATTTCTTTCTTAAAATTTTTATTGTATGTCCTGAGGTGGAGATAAAGCTGGTAACGTTTTCTCTATTTAAATATTATTATTGATAAAACAGCACATGTGGCCTCTTTATACAAAAATTGACAAAAAAAAAAATTTTAGGGGCCAGCAGGTGGCATGGTGGTTGGGGGTGCTGGACTCCCACATGGCAGACTGCAGTTTGAGTCCTGGATCTTTCTCACTTTCTCACTTTCCCTCTCTCTTTTCCTCTCATTCTGTCCCTCTCTGATCAAATTAAAACAAATAAATAAATAAATAAAAAGTTAAATAACATAATTCTTAAAACAATGTTGTGATCTGAGCTATTCTAAAATATATATTAACAATTATGGCAAAAACTTTTTAAAAGAATTAGAATGAATCTTTCATAGAGTATGGTCATTCTGTTTTTTTTTTTTTTTTAAGGAAAATGGCATATTGTGGGAAAAGAAGGTATAAGCCGCAAAAAATATATGCACGGTTATTTAGCAGAGCCCTAAATCCTGAGAGGAGAGTGGAGGAGAAGGGATTGTGGCATGGCCACCCATCCTGGGGGATGATGGAGTAAGTTATCCTTACTATAAGCAAAATGTTATCCATTTGGAAAGAATATATTAATTTTATAATTAGGTTTAGCATACATGAACATGTTTTGTGTATGTGTGTATATGTGTATCCATATATGTTTCTCTTTTTTTAAAGAATTGTTTTTATTCAACTTTATTATTATTATTTTTTAAAATCTGACCAGAGAAAGACAGAGCAAGAGGGAAAGTGAGAAAGCAAGTCACCAGATCCAGGACTTGAACTATGGTTGGCCATGTGGGAGTTCAACACCTTTTACCACCATGCCACCTGCCATCCTTGTTTTTCAAACAGGTTATAGAAACTAGATTTTCAGTAGTCATTGCATGGACTTCATTAAAAGAAGGCAGATCATTTTAACAATTTAACTTAAATTTTTTTAATTTAGAAGAACCTTTAGTGTACATTTTCCTGTTTATTTAAGATGGCACTGCTTCTACATGTTCAATTTTTAAACTTCTTATGTTTTTTAGATGACAGCTAACAGCTAAAAATTTATTTTACATGGATCCTGCTATAGACTTATGACATAACACTTTTCAAATGCTCATTCATTCTTTTATGAATGTCCTGCTTTAAAGTAAGTAGAATAAATTTTGTTTTTGCATACAGTGAGGGAATCATCTTTTCTTTTAGAAGTGAAATAGTCAAGCATTTGCGGTATGCTTTTGTTTTCTGAAAAAGAATACCAAAGGTCTATTTTTGGAAAACTTACTCCCCATTACAACTAAAGCCAATGGGTTCTATTTATTACATACATGCATACAGATATATATATGTGTGTGTGTGTGTGTGTGTGTGTGTGTGTGTATACATATTTATGTCAAGCATCTGGCTCCGGGTGTGTCATCATTCATGGGTGGAAGAAGAATATGTGATGACCATATGTGATCATCAAACCTCAGCCCTCTGGCACTGGTATATCACTTTTATACTTGGCAAAACCTTGTCTGACAACATTCCCAAACAGCTTGCAGCAGTTAATCAACTCTAGTCAGCTATTCCAGCTGATCCTTTCTGCAGATGGAGGACGGTAGGCTAGCCTTCCCAGCTCTGTTACAGAGCTCCCTGAGCTCCCCAGTCTCCGAAGTGCATTTATCTGCCAGTGGGTTCCTGGAGAAGGCATCTGCAATTATAAACATTTTCCCAGGAACATATGCTGCGTGCAGCTTAAACCCTATCAGGCATAACAGAAATCTCTTGCACCTTCAGGGAATTAACACAGAGATTTGATTTTGATAAAAGAGATAGACTTTATAGTTTGAAAGAATGCCAAAGAAGCTGAAAATTGCCGCAGACATGCTGACATCTCAATATTTGTGTATTTATCATCTTTTGTAGGATAAAACACTGGGACTGCATTACTATACCTATCTCAATAGTGATTATGTGTGTGTCATAGAATTCAGATGATCATATTTGTCGTTTGAGTTATTATGAAGGTCCCACCACTGCTTACCTTACAGTGACTACGACAGTGACTCCCACTAAGAGCAATATAAACTTGCCAGCAAATTGCCTGGTGATGTGTAGTATCAGAAGGCAATACTTTTAACTTGGTGACTTGTTTTCCCTTCCTTCTTTTTGAGAGCTAGATGAAGATGTTGAACTCTCAGCTGATCGCAGAAGTCTGTCCCAGCTACTTTGAGTTTTAACAACCTTTCTCTCCTCTATAGACCTGCACAAATTAAAATTGTGTGTTTATCTGGCTTTCGTACACAGCCCTGCAATGGTCTCAACGTTTTTGTGTCTTGCATCTTAGGTTGCCGAACGTTTGGGTGTAGATAATGCGGTTTTATGCTATTTATATGCCTCGAGGATAGCAAGAACTCAATAAATATTCTTTAACTAAATAGCTCTAGGTGACGAGACATATTAGGTAATCACTCGCGGGTAAATTTGCCAACACCTGGAGCAATGAACAGAAGGTGGGTAAATGTGCTAAATAACCCGACCCAAAATATTTAGTCTCTTCACTCTGTGAAATAAATAAGGAAAATAAAAGCAGTAATAAAAGAAAATGCATTGCTTTTTACAAAACAGAAATTAAAGCAATATTTTATGATTCACGACGTTTTTCTCACTTCAGTCAAGTCTGGGTTGAAACCTTTCCACCTTGGTTGAATGGCTAGAATCCCAAGTTTGGATTAAGGTCAAGGGGAAACCATCTGTAGAAATAGAAAGATAGAAACACCTGGCTTAAATATTCTAGACCTGGAGGGAGACTGACTGTTGGCAGAAAGCTGCTTGGTGGAGGGACACCTGACTGCCATGCCTGGGTCCTCAAGCTGGAAGCAGGGGCTGGAAGGCTCTGGCGTGGGTCTGTAGCACCAGGGAGAAAACCAGGCAGAACTCTATGTCTTTGGTTCTGTGTATCTGCAAAAGAATGAAAATCCCAATAAATACTTAAATTTAGGCCAATTTCAACCTAGTCCTCTTTAAAATATTTGTTACTTTAAAAAATTAGTTATTTCTTCCATGAGCACCCCAACAGTATCTCCACACCGCAGGCCGCCTCTAGCCTCCGTCGGCCCCAGACCCTTGGCTCCCATATGCCCTAGGATACACAGAAGAGTCGCTTCCCATCTGGGTAGCCTCAGAGACAGTCGGTTTAACCATGGTGGCACTATGTGGCCCCATTCGGTCCTCATTAATTCAAACATTCACTCCTGTTGCCTCTCATTGTAATGCTCTTTCCTTCATTTGTCACTATTCATTGCACTGACTCCTAAGAGAAAAAGAAACGTGGCAGGCTGGTGATGGCACTTGTAAGAAAAAAGAGAAATGAAGTGGCCAAAAATAATGTGATGGAATAAATACTTCAGGCTAGTAAGATCTGGTCAAAGGCATGAAGAGTCACAAACCATAAACACAAAATTAAATGGTAAGAGGCACTGGAAACTACTCAGGAAAGGGTAACCGTAAATGTAGGGTCCTAATCACAGTAATGTCATTCCTCCCCCAAATATTATGGGGAAGCCTCATCACTTTTTATTTTATTTTATTTTTTATTTTTGGAGAGGTTTTCGCTATAGGGCGCATGTGCTCACCAGAAAGAGAGAGGCAGAGAGACAGAAAGCGAGAAATCACCCTACAGGGGGGATGGCCACACCACAATCCCTTCTCTTCCATTCTCCTTTTGGGATCCTGGGGACGCAAGCACATGTGCCCAGTGTGAGTTTTAAGCCACTGGGTCTGGGACTCAAACCGTGGTCGACTACGTGGGAGTCCAGCGACACAGCCATTACGCTGACTGCTGGTCCTGAGCCTCATCATTTCTGAAGAGACCTTGTCTCATTTTGTCCGTCATCCTGTTATAGCTCAGTTTAGTTCAGCAGTTCCTGTACTTTAGGTGGAATCAGAACCTCCTGGAGGATTGTTACAACGGAAGCTGGGCCTCACTCTAGAGCAGGGTATCAAGTGCCTCTTACTGGATAATATTTTGGATGGAGGTGCACAACCATTGGCCAGAAAGGAAACTTCATGGGGTGCTAGAAATATTCTTTTTCTTTTCTTTGGAAGATTTATTTATTTATTTCCATTTGCTGTTATTATTTTAAAATTTGACCAGAGAGAGACAGAGAAAAAGAAGGTAAAGGGAGAGAGCAAGCCGCCAGGTCTGGAATTCAAACTGCGGTCATCCATGTGGGAATCTAGCGCCTTTAACCACTGCGACACCCATCGGCCCTGTGAGAAATGTTCTATATTTTGATATTGCTCAAACCGTGGTCGACTACGTGGGAGTCCAGCGACACAGCCATTACGCTGACTGCTGGTCCTGAGCCTCATCATTTCTGAAGAGACCTTGTCTCATTTTGTCCGTCATCCTGTTATAGCTCAGTTTAGTTCAGCAGTTCCTGTACTTTAGGTGGAATCAGAACCTCCTGGAGGATTGTTACAACGGAAGCTGGGCCTCACTCTAGAGCAGGGTATCAAGTGCCTCTTACTGGATAATATTTTGGATGGAGGTGCACAACCATTGGCCAGAAAGGAAACTTCATGGGGTGCTAGAAATATTCTTTTTCTTTTCTTTGGAAGATTTATTTATTTATTTCCATTTGCTGTTATTATTTTAAAATTTGACCAGAGAGAGACAGAGAAAAAGAAGGTAAAGGGAGAGAGCAAGCCGCCAGGTCTGGAATTCAAACTGCGGTCATCCATGTGGGAATCTAGCGCCTTTAACCACTGCGACACCCATCGGCCCTGTGAGAAATGTTCTATATTTTGATATTGGTGGGGATTTCATGAATGAGTTCTTATTTACAAAAACATGGAGCCCACGTTTGGTGTTCTTTCTTTACTGTACATGTATAAGTACATGTACTGTATCTGTATCTCTCAATTTAAAAAATGTGTAGAGGGGTCAGCAGGTGACATAACACTGGATCCCACATGGCTGACTCTGTAGTTCAAATCCCAGACCTGGAGGCCTGCAAAACCTCTACCAGGCCCATGTGCGTGCATGCTCAAAATCCCGAGACAAAAATGGAAGAGGAGGGGGGCAGCAGAAGACATGGTGGACAAAGGGGGCGGCCAGCAGATGACATGGTGGTTAAGGGCGCTGAACTCCCACATGGTCAACGGTTCAAGTCCCAGACCTGGAGGCTTGGTTTCTCATTTTCATTCTCTTTCTCTCTCTCCCCACCCCCACTCTGTGTCTCTCTGGTTAAATTAAAATAAATAAATAAATGAGTAAGTAATGCACACACACAGTGAGAAAGGAAGTCACCAGGTCTGGGACTCAAACCCTGGTCGGCCACGTGGTGAATGTCCAGGGCCTTAACCACCATGCTACTTGCTGGCCCCCAATAAAATAATTCTTAAAAAAAAAAAGGAATAACAGAGAAGGGATTATGGCCTGACTATCCCCCACAGGTAATTTCCTTTTCCTCTCTCTGTCTCTCTGTCCTTTAGCACACAGATTCACCCTACGGCAAAAAATCTTAAAAAGAAAAAAGTAGAGATCAATTTCTAACAATACCCGATAGAAGATTATTACTTTGTTTTTCACTGTCAATTTTATTGCTAAAAAGATTGGCAAATTATCCAAATTTTATTTTATAAACAATGTTTGCTGTAACAAAACGCAATAGGTTATGAGTGTCTGGCAAGGCTGACATTCCTGACCCTGGTTTCTAGGTCCTTAGACCTCACAGCAGGTCCAGAGGTATTCATGCACTTGGGGCCCAAAGAAGACTCCGTCCCAAGTCTTTATCCAGGGGTAGAGTATGAGTGAGTCTATCAGAGACTGTTAAGAGAGATGACCATTCTGAAACCACTTGTGCTCTCTTCTAGAATTCCAGTTCATATTGGAACTATGGATCGCTGGAGATAGTTTGTGTTCAGTTTAGACTATCCTAGAAACTCCTATTTTCCTCAAACTTAAAATGAAGTTTGAGACCAATCTGTTCTTAAATTGTGTTAATTTATTCTAAACCAGGGGTCTCCAGACTACACAAATATTTTTTTCCAGATCTAATGGCATCCAATATGATGACATTTGGGTATAGAAGTCCTAACTGACTTATCTAGAAAATGTGTGAAATGTTCCATTAACTTCTATTCCCTGGGAAAATGCTCATGACGAACAATGCAGTTTTATAGGTCAGAGAATACCCTGATGTTATAAAAAAAGGCCTTCAAATATTATTTAAATATATTTTAAGAAAACTTTCCACACAAATGTCTTAGGTGAATAATGACGATATTCTGACTTGTCATCATCAATAAGATTTCTAATTCAAAAGGAAGTTTCATTGTCACTTCAATTCTTTTAAGTAGTCTAGAGTATCTCATAGATGTTTTATTCACTCCAAGCGTTCAACATTTTGAGAAGGTTGCAGAAGGAGTGTTAACTTCCAACTGAAGTTTTGCCTTTAAGTTTAGTCTTAAGTCCTTATCATTGCTGAACATCACTGCTTTTTGGGTAGATTAATCATATTTTGATCATAATATTGCTTTCTAGTCACAAGTTTCTTCAAAGACTCAGACCACCAGATGAAGAAGAAACTCCTTTGAATTTCTCTCTGGCTTTGAATTTCTATCTACTCTTTTAAAAATGTATAACTAGCTTATAAATATTTCATGCACTCTGCAACTCTTTACCTCGCAGGCTACAGTGTTGCCATAACTCTTATAAAGTGATGAAGTATTTTGGACTAAATGTTAGTGTCAGTCTTAAATGAAAGAAAAATACTTGTCAAGGTTTTGTTTATTTATCTCCAAATATAAAAAAAATGAAGCACACGTATTAAAATTCATGATTCTGCTGTTGCATATATGTATTTTATAATTGTATGAGCTTTCTTATGATTCTCAGGGTCTGCTCTATATTAAATGTTGATGAAAAAAATGAAGAGATTACTTCAATTGTTTCATATTAAATATGTCCAAAAGTATGTTTTGATACATAAAAAAATAAGTATACACAGTTATTTGAATAAATCATCAGTTATATTTAGAATATTATAAATTGATGAACTCTGTTTTCCTATTTATAAACAGATTAAAAGGTTTCCACTAATTACTCTAATTATCATTCTTCATACTAAGAATTTTCATTATACACTACAGTTTAATGTCTTGTTCTGATTACAGAACAAAAGCACATTATAATTTCATTTTCATATGTTTCACAAATGTTTTTAACCTGATTTTAACCCATTGCCTTAAAAATCAACTATATTCCTTGCCTTTCAATAACTTCTTTAAACTCACATAGCAGTAGTGATACTTCTATGGTTTTGGGGATTTGAGAAAAAAACTACCAGCTCTCTCTCTTCTAAAGTTCCTAATTAATCTGCTTACTTAAAATAGATATTTTGTTTGCTTTTGTAAATTTGTTGTCAAAGAAATTTTGCAGATTGCAAGATCTTTGTTTTGTGATAAAATATTTACTTCTAGTCCATAACATGTAAGATTTAACAACACCTGCCCTTTAAAAAAAAATAAATGGCTGCATCACATGCTTTGAGTGATAAAGGGAAAATTAAAAATTATAGAATTATACTTTAACACTTTTTAACTTATGATAGAAAAGTTTTCTTCAGATCCCTGTAAACTTGGAATATCACCTGTCCTTGTGTCTGACATTAAATATTCCAATGCTAAATTTTGCTGTGTAGCTTTTCTTATTAATTCACTACATTTATATTCATGATAACTAAAACACTGTTTATATCTAAACTTTTACATTCTATCAGATAGTGATTTTTTTTTTAGTTTAATGCAACATGCTCCTTAGAGTTAACATTTTTAAATTCCAATGTACAAAAGCAGTAAATGACAGCGTTTAAAGTAGCCATCTCACTGATTGTAACACAACTGTAGAATTTTAGTCATAAGATAAGGAAAAATTCATTAGGTGGCTGGTGGAGTCTTACCTTTCGAGGCCATGAAGACGTCTGAGCCACTTCTTCAAAGGCAGCCAGGTTAAAAGAAAAGGCTTTTCTTGTTGCAGCAAGGAAAGAAAACACAGCATGCATAAAACTTCAGAAGGTGTCTGTCTACCTCATGTCAGCTTACAAATAACGGAGGAAGGGAATGCCATGCTGTTTCTAGAGTGCTGGATTTTATCAGTTTGGACAACAGGGGGAGATGAAGCTATCACTGTGGGTAAACACTACTCAGAAACTATCATATAACCCAGTGGCAGAAGGAACAATTTAAAAATAATAAAAACTGGAAAGGAAAGCACACAACTCTCATTTTACGAGTCTTAGTTCCACGACTGTCTTTTTTTTTATATTTTTTTTATTTCTTGGAATACACACTTTGGCATTCTCTCTTACATCAGACATGTCCTATTTTTTGGAAGTCTCCTGTGCTAGAAGCTGAGATAAAACATCCTATCATGTGTTAAGTTTTTTGACATGTTCTAAATACATGTTGACAATGTTTGAACATTATTATTCTCATTCTCCTTCCGAATTTTCTCTCCACCACCCACCTACAAAACAAGTCAGAAGAAGTATTATGTATTATTTAGATACATATGTAAATCTTCTTTTTCATTTAAAATTTAATTTGAGTAATTAGGGACATTGGAAAATAGTATCTTTATGAAGTTTGCAAAGCTACTCAAAACATACAGGTGATATTTAACTGCATTATAGCCTTCATATAAAAAAGGTACTAGAACCTTGAGAAGACAGCTCATATTTCTAAATGCAGTTGCCCCACTGACCATGGAAACTTTGCTCACCACGTCAATTGCCCTGGATGGCATGATTTGCAAAGGTTGAACTTGCAAGATATAGTGCATTGTCAGCAACACAGCCTCCTTCTAAAAAATAATTGCATGGCTTCGGAAGGTATAGATAAGGATGAAAAACTATAAAGTCATTCTCACAGGTTTGACAAAAGTTTAGAAATTTTTTTATTTGCCAAAGAGAAATTTTTTTCTTTGTTTTAAATGTTTAAGATGGAAAAGAGCTGCCATTATTTAAGTTGTTATTTAGAGAAAAGATGTACTAATATGATGTTTCTTAAAATTAAATTATGTTTCCTCAGGACCAGCAGGTGGTGTGGTGGTGAAGTTGTTGGAGTCACACACGATCGACTATGGTTCGAGTCCCAGACCCAGTGGTTTAAAAAAAAAATAACACCGGCAAGTGTGTGTGCATACCCAGGATCTCAAGAGGAGATCAAAGGAGAAGGTATTGCACCGTGGTCATCTCCGTGAGGGGTGATTAGTCACTTTCCAACTCTCTCTGTTTCACCCTGTTAAGAGCACATGATCTATGGCAAAAACGTAAAAAAAAAAAAATTAAGTTTCCTAACTTTCATATTTATCATGGACATTTAAAAAAAACTAAGGAACTAAGTAACACTATTAAAGAAAGTATTTTAAACTGTGGTTATAACTGACCAGATAATTTTGACTATTCTATGGAACACCAGTTTTGAAGTAAAAATAAACATCTAAGTGAATTAAACATATTTAACAAATGCAATGCCAGCCACTTGTGTATTTTTTAAAAAATAATTATTTATTTAATTTTATTTATTCATTCATTTTATTTTTTAATTTGACCAGAGAGACAGAGAGGGAGAGAGAGAGAGAGAGAGAGAGAGAGAGAGAGAAAGAGAGAGAGAGAGAGAACGTGAGAAAGCAAGCCACCAGCTCCGAGACTTGAACCATGGTCGGCCATGTGGGAGTCTAGCGCCCTTATCCACCATGCCACCTGCCGGCCCCCACTTGTGTATTTTGACACAGCCATGTGACTGACTGATGAGGACTTCAGCATTGAATCTGCAGTAGAGACTTTGCAGGCTAGCTAACCAATAAGGACCCCCTTACTGGAACTCTGAATTTCGAGTGTCTGAATATCGTGTGTTCACTCCTCTAGGTATTGTTGCTCCACAAGTGGACCTCCTCTTATCTGTGGTCCTATTGTTACCATCACTCAGTGTCACCTTAACAGTTCCCAGTGCTCTTCTCCTTACCCTAGCAACCCCCACAGAAGAACCATAAGCACTATTTACCACGCAGGATAGTTACACCATCTTCTTAGGTCTGTGCAGCAAATCCCTTTTTCAAGGGGTCTCAATTTCACTTTCCACCAGGCTGCAGTTTTTCTAGTCCCTTCCCTTGATTCCATGACATAGAGCCAGTATAAGGTGGGCATGTCTAATGGACATAATTCAAAGCTTGGAGATCACAGAGAAGGATTGCAGCCAAAAAGAAAAAGGAATTGAAAAAAATGAATATCAGAGAGCTTAAGGTCAATGGTCCAGGAAACCCTCCAATGGCCATCTCCCTCCCTTGAGCCTCTGGTTTGTAACTGCTAGGTGGGCTTGTTTGTCAACTGAGGACACTTTGTCTTCACTGTCCTTGTCTCTCCTGAAAGAAGAGACTCGTATGTCCTCCTGTCTTTGGTTCCAGCTAAAAGGAAATGGGAAAAACCACACCATAATATCTGCAGAGTTATCTTCTGCCTGTGGCCTTTTTTTTCTTTTTTGTTTTTCTTCTTTTTTCTTTCTTTTTTTTTTGGGGGGGGGGGGTATAGAATGAGTTGTCCTACTCGC
>NW_006209381.1:656390-665797 GCF_000334495.1 Tupaia belangeri chinensis
TCCCAGACCCAGTGGTTTAAAAAAAAAAAAACACCGGCAAGGGTGTGTGCATACCCAGGATCTCAAGAGGAGATCAAAGGAGAAGGTATTGCACCGTGGTCATCTCCGTGAGGGGTGATTAGTCACTTTCCAACTCTCTCTGTTTCACCCTGTTAAGAGCACATGATCTATGGCAAAAACGTAAAAAAAAAAAAATTAAGTTTCCTAACTTTCATATTTATCATGGACATTTAAAAAAAACTAAGGAACTAAGTAACACTATTAAAGAAAGTATTTTAAACTGTGGTTATAACTGACCAGATAATTTTGACTATTCTATGGAACACCAGTTTTGAAGTAAAAATAAACATCTAAGTGAATTAAACATATTTAACAAATGCAATGCCAGCCACTTGTGTATTTTTTAAAAAATAATTATTTATTTAATTTTATTTATTCATTCATTTTATTTTTTAATTTGACCAGAGAGACAGAGAGGGAGAGAGAGAGAGAGAGAGAGAGAGAGAGAGAGAGAAAGAGAGAGAGAGAGAGAACGTGAGAAAGCAAGCCACCAGCTCCGAGACTTGAACCATGGTCGGCCATGTGGGAGTCTAGCGCCCTTATCCACCATGCCACCTGCCGGCCCCCACTTGTGTATTTTGACACAGCCATGTGACTGACTGATGAGGACTTCAGCATTGAATCTGCAGTAGAGACTTTGCAGGCTAGCTAACCAATAAGGACCCCCTTACTGGAACTCTGAATTTCGAGTGTCTGAATATCGTGTGTTCACTCCTCTAGGTATTGTTGCTCCACAAGTGGACCTCCTCTTATCTGTGGTCCTATTGTTACCATCACTCAGTGTCACCTTAACAGTTCCCAGTGCTCTTCTCCTTACCCTAGCAACCCCCACAGAAGAACCATAAGCACTATTTACCACGCAGGATAGTTACACCATCTTCTTAGGTCTGTGCAGCAAATCCCTTTTTCAAGGGGTCTCAATTTCACTTTCCACCAGGCTGCAGTTTTTCTAGTCCCTTCCCTTGATTCCATGACATAGAGCCAGTATAAGGTGGGCATGTCTAATGGACATAATTCAAAGCTTGGAGATCACAGAGAAGGATTGCAGCCAAAAAGAAAAAGGAATTGAAAAAAATGAATATCAGAGAGCTTAAGGTCAATGGTCCAGGAAACCCTCCAATGGCCATCTCCCTCCCTTGAGCCTCTGGTTTGTAACTGCTAGGTGGGCTTGTTTGTCAACTGAGGACACTTTGTCTTCACTGTCCTTGTCTCTCCTGAAAGAAGAGACTCGTATGTCCTCCTGTCTTTGGTTCCAGCTAAAAGGAAATGGGAAAAACCACACCATAATATCTGCAGAGTTATCTTCTGCCTGTGGCCTTTTTTTTCTTTTTTGTTTTTCTTCTTTTTTCTTTCTTTTTTTTTTGGGGGGGGGGCTATAGAATGCATGCACTCACCAGCGAGACATAGAAAGCAAGAGAGAAAGAAAGTGAGACATTACCACATCATCCCCCGCCCCCCAGGAGGGATGGCCATGCCATAATTCCTTCTCCTTCAGTCTCCTCTTGGGATTTTGGGCACACATGCACATGTGCCGGGCCTGCTTTTCAAGCCATTAGGTCCAGGACTTGAGTGGTGCATATAGTCATGTGGGATCCAGTGCCTTAACTTCTGTATCACCTGCTAGGCCTGCCCATAGCCTTTTTGCAGAATATATCACACCTTTTTCCAAAGTTCATTCACTATTACATCAATGTTCAGAACTTGACCCATTATTGAATGGTGAGATATTTGACTTCCATTTTCATGACTGAAAAGCTTATCAAAATAGTCTCTCTTAGTACAAAGCAAAAGACTTCCAATTTACTAAAATCCACTTAGTTACAAGAGAAAAAAATGTTGCCTGTTAGAAAACAAAATAAAGCCAAAAAAGCAATATGCTCCACCCAGCATGTTTCATGGGGAATGGGGTAAGATACAAGCCTACAGGTCTAGGGCAGAATTAAGGACAGACATGAACAGGCTTTAGTACTATTTGATTAGCTGTACAGTTACCTTGCCTCTGATTTTACTATAAAAAGTATGTGTTTCTAAAAACTCATCTATACACACACACATATATAAGCATGTATATCCAAATGTATGTGAGATGAGAGTGCATTACTTGTTTTTCTTAATTTATATAGATACTATCTTAGGTTTAATTCCAAAATGCATTTTGTTCATTCAAAATTATGGTTTTTTTTTTTTTTTTAAATTGATGATAATGTCTACAGTTATAGTTGTTTTCAACCACGGCACGCCATTACATTTTATGAATATAATAAACCCAATTTCTGGCCGTTGCCCTTTTAATAGACATTTATATTGTTGTTCATTGTGAAAAGCAATAGTTCTTATGCACATGTGTAGCAGTCCTTTGAAGGTATACATCCGGAATTGAAAATGCTGGTTTATGGAGTATGACGGTCTTTATCTTCACTAGGTACTGTTGAATTGACCTCCAATGTGCTGAATTTATATTCCCAACAGCAGTGAGGAAGTGCTCCCATTTACATATATCTTTTCCACTACTGGTTTGGTCATCAGAGTAGGGATTTAATTGGGGGACTCTTAATTATTAATTGATGAGAAGGCAGTATCTAGAGGTCTTGATGCCATTGTAATCTGAGAATGTAAACACCGCGTGTGTTTTTTGTGCATTCATATCTTCATTTGTTGCTATTATACTGTACCGTTTAAGAATAAGTCACAGCAAATTCTGTAATTAGCAGTTATAGAATTACTGCTAGGAGTAAGGAGTGGTATATAAATGGACCATACTAAACATCTCCTTTTATTCCGTTATGCTCATGGCAGGAGCTCCGAAGGTATGAATACGCTTGAAGATACAACCATGCAGTACCTAAGGCATGCATTTCTTTATCTAACCTATCCTTGGATTTGTAATTCCCACACTGAAATTCACTGTGAGACACGACAGGGAATGTGTAAATAAATAAATGAAACCAATATGAGGACAAATATAATCAATTTAAATGTTTTTCCATAGTCATATGCCATTAAATATGAAACTATGCCGTTAAATATGACAAATTCAATCTGTTAATGTAAATTAGAATGTTTCCGCTTTGGGAACACACAACTTTTATTCCCTTAGCCATTTATACACACGTTGTAAACCTCCTGTCAAAGTTCATTTCTTTTTTTTTGGAGAGATTTTCGCTATAGGGCACGTGCGCTCGCCAGACAGACAGAGAGAGACATAGAGACAGAAAGCAAGAAATCACCCCCCAGGGGAGGATGGTCACGCTGCAATCCCTTCTCCTCCATTCTCCTCTCGGGATCCTGGGCACGCATGCACACGCACCCGGCGTGAGTTTTAAGCCACTGGGTCCAGGACGTGAACCGCGGTCAACTACATGGGAGTCCAGCGACATAGCCATTACGCCAACTGCTGGTTCCCCAAAGTGCATTTCTTCATTATCATTCAATATTACCCTTTTGATCCAATGCTTTATTACTGATTCATTCAATAAACTTAACTTTTTTTTTAAGAATTATTTTATTTAACTTTATTCATTTACTTATTTTAATTTGACCAGAGAGGGACAGAGTGAGAGAGAGGGAGAAGGAGAGGGCGAGGGAGAGGGGGAGAGAGGGAACTCTAGATTTTTGGCATGCACACACATGTGCCAATGTGAGAAAGCAAGCTGCCAGGTTTGGGACTCAAATCATGGTCAGCCATGTGGGAGTCCAGTGCCCTTAACCACGGCACCACCTGCCAGCCCCCATTTGCTAATTTTGGGCTTGTACATTGCATGGCCGTGTATTATGAGTTGTAATGACATGGTCTACTCTGTGGACATGGGCACAGTACGGAGGCGCATATTCTTTCAATTTTTTTCGACTTTATTTTATTTTATGATTTCTTTTCTTTCTTTCTTTTTCTTTTTCTTTCTTTCTTTCTTTTTTTTTTTTTTAGAGAGTTTTGATATAGGGCATGTGCGCTCACCAGAGAAACAGACAAAAACAGTGAGACAGACAGCAAGAAACCCCTCCCCCCCAGAGTGGAGGACCACACTGGAAACCCTTCTCATCCATTCTCTTCTCAGGATTTTGGGCACCCAGGCACATGCTCCTGGCATGAGTTTTAAGTCGCTGGGTCCAGGATTTGAACTGCAGTTGACTATGTGGGAGTCCAGAGACATAACCATTATGCCATCTGCTGATTTGTAAGTCTTGGTGAGGTACAGCATAGATTTTCAAAGATACATGCATGTGCAACAATTGAGTCCAGGAAAATACCGTATTTATCGTTTCCAACAAAAAACACCACATTTGAGAGATATATACAACATCATAAATATAAACCACATATATATATATAATTTATAATTATGAGTGAGTTATTACGTTCAGGAAACAAAAAATATAATTCATCCTCTCTCTGAAAGCAAAACTAGAATTAGTAATACATCATTAAAATAAGCAATTTGTTGTTTCACATATACATGCTAAAATTCCCTTTCCTCTTTTACTTTAACTATGATGATATCCTTTCTTAAGTAATGAGGATAGATAAGTGGATCACCCTTTTGGGGCACAAATAGGAGACAGATTTCTTATTCTCTCTCTGTCTATTTAAGAAGATATTGATCCATAGGATTAGAAAGAAAAAAGCAACAATTCTAGATACACAGTAGAATCTATCTGAAAACAAGAGAAAGATAGTTCTGGAGTGAATATATCAAAAGGGGTCCTCATTCACTAAGATGCCATGCGCAAAATTTTTAATTTGGAGTCCCATGCATGTCAACCCCACGGCACAAAAGGCATTCCCTAGTTCGTAGACTGTAAAGCTCACAGCAGAAGCAAACGTTAAGCTTGGGTATAGATACTCTTGTATATATTTCAGTCTTACACGTTTTCTTTGGGTGAGACAAAGCTAAGTTGAACAGAATTCTTTGATACAATCTGTCTTGATAGCGACTGAGTCTTCTGCCATTTGCTTGATCTGTTATGCACAATGTGAACTTTTAATAGTTTATAATGGTACTTTCTTATAAAGAGTTTAAAAGAAGAGACTATTCTGAGAGGTTCTGGCTCATGTAGATTCCAGGTTAAATTAGAAGAAAAAGAGACAAATTATAGGTAGAAAACTGTATTCTACAGACATAGGACATATCAACAAATATTTATTTAGGGATCTTTCGGAGCATACATCTATGTACATGTCAGAGAGCAAGATGAAGGGAGGGAGAGAAAGAAGAATCTGCAATGTACATGGAGAGGGAGAACGAGGAGGCTATTGACAATCATCAGAGACCCTAATACGCCCCACCAAGACTGGCTTTACTGTTTAAAAAAAAAATCTCTACTGCTACCATGATTTAAATGATATTTACCTTGTGCCTTGGTTCTTGTGCCTTGCTCAGTGTGCTCACCTGGTCCTCTTAACATCTGTCTGCATCTTCAGGTTTCTGGGAAATACTGCAACAAGCCCTTCGGTAGCTGCGGCAGCCCAGCAGTGCTCTGCATACGAGTGCCCTCATTGACAGCAGCCAGCTCATGCACAGCCAGTGCAGCTGCAATTCAGGGCTAGCTAGGGTACACCAATTGTTTTCTGCAGTACGTTTGCTTCAAATTTCCAGCACTGAAAATAAGCTGCTGTGAGCTTGGAGTCCCCCAGAATGCGAAGTTGCCAAGACACAGAGACAATTATTCTAAGTAGATGTCTACATTAAGTATATAGGCAAAGCACATTTGAATGAATGTATGCTAATAGCATATGTTTAATGTTTACTTCTAGTGCTATTTATAGGCTGAATCATTGAGACGATGCTACTGCGTTTGAAGGCAGAGGCTAAGAGTGGAATGTGTCTTACATGTCATGTAGAATGGTGCTTCACCGAATGGGAGGTGAAAGTCAGGTGGAAAAGGATGGTCTGATTTTGTTTTCTGTGTCTATCTTTGTCTTGTTGCTGTCTGACGGAGAACAGCTGTTACTTTATTTATTTATCTATTTATTTATTTCTTTATTTTATTTGGAGAGATTTTTGCTATAGGGCGTGTGCACTCGCCAGACAGACAGAAAGAGACAGAGAGACAGAAAGTGAGAAATCACCCCCCAGGGGTGATGGCCATGCCGCCATCCCTTCTCCTCTGTTCTCCTCTTGGGATCCTGGGCATGCACGCACACACGCCCGGCGTGAGTTTTAAGCCACTGGGTTCGGGACATGAACCGCGGTCGACTACATGAGAGTCCAGTGACATAGCCATTATGCCAACTGCTAGTCTGCCGGGGTCCAGCCTCGGCGTGGGTGGGTTATTAGGTCTTGACCTCTTATAGGCTTTCATGAAATGTTCACTGAAAGAAGGATGGAATTGATGTCACCAGAAACATGATTTATGATGTGGGACTTCCTCTCTTACTTTGCTTACTAGCAAATACATGAACTAGGAAAAAATGGGTGAGAATGGTGATCTTACTCCTGACTTCCAATGGCAATCAGTCATGACTGGAATAAGATGTACCCAAGTATGCTATTGCATTTTTTGGCATGACTGGAAATAAATAGGCTGCTATGATTTTTGGAAAACAAATCATTAAAGTATTCCTTGCAGAATTAAAAGATAATCACATGCATATGGCAGAAATTTAGGCTCTGAGAATTTCAGTTTTTTTATGTCTACTCTACCTTATCAACACACTCAATTTAGATAAATTTTCTGACGCCTCACCTTGGTCCATAGCTTTTAAGAGATATCTGTAGGAACCAGCAGATGGCGTAATGGTTACATTGCTGGATTCACATGTAGTCATCCACAGTTTGAGTTCTGGACCTGGCGACTTAAAACTCATGTTGAGTGCATGTGCGTGCATGTCCAATCCCAAGAAGAGTAGGGAGGAGAAGGGATTATGGCATGGCCATCTCCTGGGCGGGGGGTGGGGGGTGGGGGGATTGATTTCTTGCTTTCTGCCTTTGTCTTTCCAGTGAACGCAAACATTTCTCTCTGGGAAAAAAAAAAAAGAAGTATCTATGAAATGTTAATTCCAGAACATTTATTGAGTCTTTTGGATGTAGCAAGTACTGTAGTATGTTCTGAGATTAAAATGATTGACAGGAAAAAAAAGATTGACAGGAAACTTAAGAGAAAGCCATCTAATTGAGAAACAATCATGTAAAATAATTGTGATGCATAACATGACACAAATTCTTGACTTCAGGTATGTATTGAAGGCTGAAATCTGACTGCTTTCCTATTTTCAAAATCCCTTTCATAGGGCCTGGAGTGAGTCACACCCACAAACATTAAGAGATCATTTTGGCCCATTTGATAACAGACTCTTCCTCCATCCTGCCCCTGACATCAACATTGTATACTTGTGATGCCTGTGTCTCGCCCATAGTCATTAAGAGATCATTTTGACTCATTGATGACAAGACCCTTCCTGAGTCTTGTCCTTGGAACAGTATCTTGTGACATATGCAAGCCATCTTATCTCTGTTACGGTACACTCTTTGCTGATGCCTTCCTAAAACACAGACCTGCCATTCCCATCACCAATCTAAGAATCATAAAGCGCACCGATGGCCTTCAAGCCCTCTCTTCCAGATGTTCCTCCTTGTTGGGCCAGATCAATGGAAAACTCTTTACGCTGAATTCCAAATCTTGTCCATCATTCTCAAAATCAAATCAAAGGAACCCCTGTACCGGATCACCCCAAGAAAAGCACGTTGGCCTTTTCTCTGGGCCTAGGTCACACACATTTGTGCTTAGAAATAAAGCACATTATTATTTTTGCAGAGTTTGTTACTTCCGTCAACAGTAAAATATAAAAAAGAGAACACTAATAACTCTCTAGCAGTAAGACTTTGAAGAATTCTTTTTTATTTTAAATATTTTGCCAGAGGGCATGTGTGCTTACCAGAGAAAATCAGAGAGAAGCAGAAAAGAGAAATGGGGGTAAGCACTCCGCAATGGGACATAGTCATTGCAGGACTTTCTCCTCCATTTCTAATTTTGCCAGAATTTTGAGTACACATGCATATACCCAAATGATCTTTTCCTTTACACTAGTTGTTTCCTTACAAAGTAATTACTGTTAATTCTTGTATATATCTATTTGGGTCAATTTGTTTATAATGAATACTAAATAATGCCAAAATGCTTTTTACTGTATTGTAGAATACATACATCTACCACCAGTGTATAAGAGGTAATATTGCTTCCTATTCTACCAACACTTGGTATTGTTAGTCTTTTTAATTTTTTTTATTCTAGTAAATGTATACCAACATCTCATTTTTTTAAAAAAAGAATTATTTAATTTTATTTATTCATTCAATTATATTTATTTGACCAGAGAAAGACAGACACACGGAGAGAAGGAAAGTGAGAAAGCAAGCCACCGGGATTGAGACTTGAACAGTGGTCTGTCATGTGGGAGTGTCCAGTGCCTTAACCACCATGCTCCCTGCTGACCCCTGATATCTCATTTTATTCTCTGTTTAGTATTGAAACTGAGCACTGTAAAATGAGTTTATACAAGATTTCATTGCATTCTATATTTTGTGAATGAATATTGACTAAAACAACATTATGCCGTGCATTAGTGTGGGTGAAGAAACACATACTTTACATCCTAGCAATTCCACTCTTTATTGCATACCCTAAAGAAACACTTGCACATTTTTTTATCATGAAAGATAGGTAGAAATAGGGACCAGCAGGTGGCGTGGTGGTTAAGATATGTAAAAATAATTACTGAAATATTGGTGATATAACTTCAAGCAGGAAACAGTCAAAATCTCCATTTGCAAAAAATGTGATAAATAGTTGCATATTCTTTTTTTGAAATTTTATTTATTTATTCATTTATTTTTAATTTGACCAAAGAGAAACACACACACAGAGAAAGAGAGAGAGAGAGAGAGAAGCCAAGACAAGTGAGAAAGAAAGCCACCAGGTCTGGGACTTGAACCATGGTTGGCCATGTGGGAGTGTCCAGCACCTTAACTACCACACCACCTGCTGGTCCCAATAGTTGCATACTTGTACAATGAAATACTATACATAAATGAAAATAAGTGAACTATGTCTACATGCATGCTGTATATGGGTATTTCTTATAGTACAATGTGGAAAGAAAGAAGCAATTTACAGGAAAACGCTTTTACAGAATGATTCAATTTCTTTAAAATTTGAAGTGGGCTAAACTAAAGGCATACCTACATACTAAAACTTAAGTTTTTCAAAAATAAAGCAAGTATATGACTATGAGAAATATCAGATTGACATTTACCTTTATTTTGGGGAGAAAGTTAGGTGAATATGTAGGTGAATGAAAATATTCTTGGCAATATTCTACTATATATATATATACATATATATATATATATATA
>NW_006209381.1:670172-671141 GCF_000334495.1 Tupaia belangeri chinensis
TATATATATATATAGTCATAAGGCTATCTATGTGTGTGTGTGTATATATATATATATATATATATATATATATATATAGTCATAGGGCTTGTGCATTCACTAGAGGGGGTGGGGGGAGAGAGACAGAGAACTCATTCCCCTCCACTATGGGAGATGGCCAAACAACAATCTCTTCTCCTCCTGGCATTCTGAGCACCCATGGACGCGTGCCCAGTGTGATTTTTAAGCTTCTGGGTCCCGGACTCTAATCATGATCGGCCATGTAAGAGTCCAGTACCAATAGTTAGCAGTGTGAGATATTGTGAGTAACTCAGGTGTCCATGACTGGGAAAATGAATGAAAGTTAAAATAAGGTGGATATCTACTTGAGAATAGCATGTGCGCTATTAGAAATAAAGACCTGATATACATACATTATCCTGAATAGATAGTAAGACAATGTTTAATAAAAAAGGAAAAACAGAACAGAAACTTCAGATTCACTCCCTGTGGTGCTTCTACAGAAGCAATCTTTTGATGTGCCAAGGCTCTAATCTTACCTATTTGTCGTCCTCTTGATGTTTTCATCCTTTTATTAATCCCGCCTAAATTTCATGGAGAACTGTTGTAATCATACTCCTGCATATTAGAATTTCCTGTTTCAGAGTACTTAGAATGAAAAGTTCTGGTAAATTCTGACTTTTCTCCTATTCTGAACCTGTACCTAACTGTGCATTAAGTACAAAATAAAATATTTATTGATCTTGATTTTATATTCATAACCTCGCATTAAGGTGGGCCCTCTATCCTGGAGATGACCACTTCATCTGCTCTTTTAGATGATTGTTTAACATCTCTCTCTCTCTCTCTCTCTTTTATTTATTTATTTTTTTGAGAGGTTTTTGCTATAGGGCACGTGTGCTTGACAGAAAGACAGAGACATAGAGACAGAAAGTGAGAAATCACCACCCCCCCCCCCAGAGGGGGTGG
>NW_006209381.1:671172-704724 GCF_000334495.1 Tupaia belangeri chinensis
CCACAATCCCTTCTCCTCCATTCTCCTCTCGGGATCTTGGGCACGCATGCACACATGTCTGGAGTGACTCGAACTGCGGTCAACTACATGGGAATCCAAAGACATAGCCATTACGCCAATTGCTGATCCCAACATCTCTTTAAACAAGCATCTAACACTACCTATGTGATCCTTATCCTCAGTTTATGATTTGACATCCTACTTCACTGAAAAAATGGAACAGCAAGTGGTAAAATGTGACCCTCTGCAAGGCAGATCTACATGGGAAGATTCTGGGTTTGTGACCACAGATGTCCCTAAGTATGTTGGGCATACCTATGCCCATGATAGAGGCTTTGGCTGAAAATGACGGTGGAGCGTGGTGTTAAAACTCTGTTGGCAGAACATCAGGCATTGTTGCATTTGGAAATGAATGAGATTAGAGGAGCAGAAGGAGGAGAAAAGAAGACATCTGAGGAAGAAAAGGAACAATTAAGAAACTTACTGAATTAAAATGATCTCTGGAATGTAATTTGGACCAAGAAATACTGAAAAATGGTGAATTAGAGAAAGAGATAACTGGATTTAAGAAACTCTTGGGGGATCAGCAGGTGGTGTGGTGGTTAAAGGTGTTGGATTCCCACATGGCCAACTGTGGTTCAGGTCCCAGACCTAGCGGCTTGCTTTCTTGCTTCCTGCTTCGCTCTTTCTCTCTCTCTCTCTATGGTCAAATGAAAAAATAATAATAACAAATGGAATTAAATAAATAAATACTTCTTTATTAAAAAAAGAAATTCTTGGAAATGACAAAAAAGAAGGTAAATGATTTTGAAAATGGAAAAGTTAGTTTCCAAGGAAATTTAAAACGCAGTCGAGTGGAAATGAATACTCAATTTAACATGCTAAAACATAAGATTGATGGTCTTACAGCGAAGTTTCAGCAGGGCTCGTCGTCTTTCAAAACAACACGGAAGGAATGTGTAAAACTAGAGAGAGAACCCAAGTGGCAAAAAGAAATACAAGCAGTATCTCAAGAGAACTTAGAGCAGCTAAAAGAGGATAACTATACTTCAGCAATAAATCAGATGTAACTCAGAATGAAAGAGCTAGAATCCAAACTCTTGGGACCAGCAGGTAGCGTAATGGCTATGTCGCTGGACTCCCACATAATTGACTGCAGTTCAAGTCCCAGACCTGGTGGCTTAAACTCACGCTGGGCACGTGTGTGTGTGTGTGCCCATGATCCCAAGAGGAGAATGTAGGAGAAGGGATTGTGGTGTGGCCATTCCGCTCCTGGGCGGTGATTCTCGCTTTCTGTCTCTTTGTCTCTCTCTGTCTCTCTGGCGAGCGCACACACCCTATAGCAAAAACCTCTCCAAAAATAAAAAAAAGAGAATGATCTAGAATCCAAACTCTTCAAAATAAGAGCATCTCAAAAATCTTCTCCAAAAGCTTTCTATTCTAATAAAACAGAATTTTAAAATATAAACCATTCCATCCAGAAGACCCACAAATTGGAAAATCATTATCAGATAGACTAAACAAGGCTAATGAGGAGTGAGCAGTGGTTAGTGCCAAACTTCTTGTGGAGAAACAGCAGAACAGATCTTTACTTAG
This sequence comes from Tupaia belangeri chinensis, assembly GCF_000334495.1. Taxonomy (NCBI): domain Eukaryota; kingdom Metazoa; phylum Chordata; class Mammalia; order Scandentia; family Tupaiidae; genus Tupaia; species Tupaia belangeri. Next base: position 672,769 of record NW_006209381.1, read on the forward strand.
CAGTCTTACTATAAGACCATTCCTAGGGGGCCGGCAGGTGGTGTGGTGGTTAAGGGTGCTGGACTCCCACATGGCCGACCTTGGTTCGATTCCCAGACCTGGCGGCTTGCTTTCTCACTTTCTCTCTCACTCTCTCTCTCACTCTATCACTCTATGGTTAAATAAAAATAAATAAATGGATAAAGATAAATAAAATAACTAAAAAAAATAAGACCATTCCTAGAGTCTCCTCAAGTTGGAAATCCTAATCCTAGTTGAGTGCACAACAGAAATCTTATTTCAAGAGAAACCTCGATGCTTCCTACCTCAATCTCATGGTCTTCAGAAACACATACAGAACTACTTGATCCAGTTGTAATGTAAATTGAAAAGAAGCATAATGAGAGAGCTAGGAGAAGCTACTCTTGAAATTGCATCTATATCTTCTTGAGCTTTGCTTGAAGATCTACTGATGAGTCAAACTGAACTCAAGGTCTACTTTTGAGCGCATCACGAGAGTATGTATTGATCTTGGAGAAAAATGAGATGATCTGAAAGATAAAATTTTACTGACTGAACTGTTTACATAACTTTTAAAATTGTTTCCCATTAAATATATGACATGTGAAAATCTTTATTATGATTAAAGACTTTTTAAATCATAAGAACACAGCAAAACAAAACAAAAACCCTGTTGAGGGCTACTAGGTGGCACAGAGTTTAAGGCAGCTGGACCCCATATAGCTGACTGTGCAGTTCAAGTCCTGAACCTGGAAGTTTTAAAAATACACCAGGTGCATATACATGCATGCCCAAAATCCTGAGAGGAGAGTGAAAGAGAAAGGATTGTGGCGAGATCATGCCCCCTTGGAGGGGTGCTTTCTCACTTTCCTTCTTTCTCTCTAACTCTCTCTGGCAAGAACATGTGCCTTATAACAAAAACTAAAGCAAAAAAAAAAAAATCCCTGTTGAGAGAGCTGGGATGCTGTCCTCCCTGCCCCCCACTCCCCCATCACCCAACCCCGGTGTCTCTCACTCAGGGAAGAAAAAAATAAATCAACTTAATTTAAAAAAGAAAATGAAAGCAACCAGAAAAAAAACAATTAAAAAACTTCTATCTCTGTATCCATTTACCTGTCACCAACATACCCACAAATAGTCTGCTTTTCTCCATGTGTCCCCACATGAGCAAGCCAGACTCTTGTTTTCCATGAAGACAAAACTGGATTTCATCCTCTTCTGAACACTCAAGGACATTGTGCGGGCAATGGTCTGCTCTTGTTCGTCTGTTTCAAGTTGCACCCTTTGCAGGATTCCATTCATCCGTGTATAATCTGCTATACTAACTTAGGTCTTAAACATTATTGTTTCCTGATACACCCCCACCCCACCACCTGCTACTGCTCCTTTCCTTTGACTCTCTTTGTTGCAAAACTCCGACAAAGAGATTTCTGCACACTGGCAGCCTCTGATTGCTTTCCTCTCATGTTCTTTCAACCCATTCCACTTAGGCTTTTGTCTACACCATTCCACCAAAAGGGATTCTGTTAAATTTAACCATGATCTCTTTGTTCTTAAGTCCCAAGGTCAATTTTTTGTTCTCTTGTTTGATCTGCTGGCAACACTTGACACAGCTGGTCATGCCTTCTCATGAACATACTTTCCACAATAGGCTTTTAGCACACCACATTCTGTTGTTTTTTTATTGATTTGTTCTCTCAGTCTATTGGTCTGCCAATGCCTCTTTTAAACACTTATTTTAGAGGGCCCCAAGTTTTGATCTAGTTCATTTCTCTATGCATTGGCTTCCTGGGTAATCTTGTTTCATGACTTCACATACATTTATGTATTACTTACTCAAAACATATCTTTAGTGTAGGCTTCTCTTCTGAATTCTCTAGTGTATAATAACACTTCAAACTCAACAGCTTGAAAACGTAACTAATTTGCTTCACCCATCATGACAACCACTTCACTCTAGATAGGACAGATCTGGTGGTCATTCTTGACGCCTCTCCTTCTCTGACATCCTGTATCAGACACATAAAATCCTCTATTCATATGGAGCCTAACCTTATATATTGAGCGTCTATATGTAATAAAATCTAAAGTTATGTTCTATAACCATATACCTTAACAACAATTGATCTAACTCCTACACATAAAATTTTCACTGCTTATCATTAGCCCTTTAACCACATCATGCAATATTTGGTTGGCAAGATTTGTCACAATGGGTTTTTATGAAGAGTTCATGGGTTCATGTTTCCTTAATTCAGGCATATCTAACATTTTCTGTTACCTTTATACTTGCTTGACAGATTGGCTGGGTATAACATTCCTGGATTACATTTCATTTCCCTTTAGATCACCGTAGACTCTGTTCCCATTGTCTTTGAATATTTATGAGAATATTTGAAGAAAACAGGCATTTCTGACCTCATTAATGTCTTTCTTCCCTTGCTTAGATGATTGAAGAAGTCTTTCTTTATGCTTGAATCTCAAGAACTTGACTACCATATGTTAGACAGTTGATTGCTCTGTTATACTTCTTTTTGAAGCAATAACCTTTTGATCCATGTATTCATTTATTCTTTTATATAAGAAAATTTTCTTTTTTTTTCTCTTCCATTAGTTCTGTTCTCTACTTCAGATATAAAGAGTATACTAGGTTTCATTTTTATTATCTGCTGTGTATCTATAATCTTTTTCTTTCTGGTTGCTTTAATCACTTTGTCTTATTTTTCTGCATTGACATTACCTCCAGGCTCTCAGTGTTATCTGGTCTGCCATCTATTCTACTATATTACTTAATATAATTTAGGTTACTTTTTCTACCTGCTATTTTCAAATTATTTCCTAGTTCTATAATACTATTTTTGCCTCTTCTGCTTTGTTCTTAACTTTTCATTTTCATTTTATTCTAATATTTCACTTTGTAAACTTAGTATGTTGATACTTTGAATTTATGTTTTCTTTAAGCCCTTCTTTGGCAAGAAGCTGTACACATATTTTCTTTGTTTTCTTATTCAAAACTTTCTTCTAGGGTTGATTTTAAAAATTTCATCCTTGTAAGCCTTCATTTCTTCCTATCTCCTGTCAGCCAACATTTTCTTTCACTCTTCTTTTTCTTTCTTCTTCACCCTTTCGTTTTATTTTCTTTCAATAGTATTTTTTTTATTATCACTATTCTGCTTTTATCCATCTCTATCAAGGTCTCCTACTTCTTCTGATTCAGTGTGGATAAATTGTCCATGATTTTTTTTTTATCAACTCAATTTAAAATTCACAGAACTTCACTTAAACATCTTAGTATTGGGGCCAGCAGGTGGCATAGTGGCTAAGGCACTGGACTCCCACATATCCAACCACAGTTCATGTCCCAGATCCAGTGACAAAACTCATGCTGGATGTGTGTGCATGCATGCCCAAAATTCAAAGAGGAGAACGGAGGAGAAGGAACTCTGGTGTGGTTATACCCCCTGGTGGGTAATTTCTCACTTTTCCTCTCTCTGTCTTTCTCTGTCTCATCCCAGCAAGTGCACATGCCTTCTAGAAAAAATAATAGTGGTATTTCACAATCTATTACTTTAATGGAGCCTGAAGCCATAAAGATCAAGAGGGGAGTTCAACCCATGCTCTGTGATATCTTATTAGAGCATTTAGTCTCTGTGCTCGTTCCTCCATTTTTTTTTTTTTTGATGACTTTTGTATCTGGTTTTAGTATCCAAAGTTGGCTGTGAGTTTGCTTTAGTTTAGTGTGAGTATCTTTGTATCTAAAATAAACTTGGATTTCTAGAAGCTTCCTTTTCTTCTGTATGGTTAAGTGATTCTTTCATCTTTCCTTCCAGGGGACATTTCCTTGCTCTCTCCAAACACTGGAAGAGAAACACAAGTGGAGACTGTTGCTTCCGTCTATAGAATATCTAGCATATTTGTTTACTGACTGTGGTGGTTAGAATACAAAGTTTTGGAGCACTGTGTGAAAAAGAGGGTAAGAGTCTCTGTTACTAAAATGCCTGGGCTCAAGGCTTTCTGCACCCATTACATCACCTTTCCCTTTCAGAGGAGGAGTTGTGATATGTTTTTCAATTCTTTGTCTTTAACTTCTTTGCTTTCCAGTTGGAGATGGCCAACTCTGGAAAAGATTGTTCAATCTTTGTTTTCTCTAAGCAGCTGTAATTCTCAGGAAGTCTGAATAAAGAGCCATGGACATTTTCCCTGCCAATTCCGAGGCTCTCACATGGAGAGAAGGGCTAAATATACAGAACCTCGTCCATATTTTCCCTGACCTGTCTACACATCTCTTTAACTTTGTTTCAAATTGGGAAAAACACTTTTAAATGATAGAATTCAAGACATAGAAAGTGTGTCTTAAAATAATGCATTTGTGTTTCCTAATCAGTAGCTAAGGCAGTTATTCAGTTTCTCTGCTATTTTTGACAGCAAGTACTAATCAATACACTTAAAATGATGTGCCTGAATTCCTGCAGCTAGCCACAGAGATATCCTTGACAGAGACACCAAAAATACCAATGTTAGTCTTTTGGTTCATTCACAATTTAAGTCAACTAGTTGATTTTAAGTTAATTTTTTGACTTACACTATAAACAAATCTAATATACTTTGGCTAGTTAGTCAGGAACAGGGATTTTACTTTGTAGATTCATGCCAAATGTCTACACTTCAGGCAGAAATGGAAAGAGTCGAAGTTCTAATAGCAGAGAGCACCAGTGTGAATAACGAAAACTGTGTGGGAGAGGAATAGACAGGGGAACCTGGGTGGGAGTGGCTCAGGGGAAAGCCTTCTATCAGATAGAAGACAAGTTCTCCCTTGAAAATGATATTTACTGAAATATCCTTGATTTGATCATTCCCTATTACATGCATACCTTGAAAAACATATTGTGAATCATAGATCTAAACAATCATTGCATGTAAATAACAAATCATAAAATATTTTAAAAGAATTATTTATTTAATTTTATTTATTATCATTATTATTATTTTTTAATTCACTGGAGAGAGACAGAGAGGGGAAGAGAGGGAAAATGAGGAACCAAGCAGCCAGATCTGGGACTTGAACTGGGGTTGGCCATGTAGGAGTCCAGCACCCTAAGCACCATACCACTTGCTGACTCTGAAATCATAAATTTTTTTAAAAAAGAAAAAATGAAATTGAGATGGTCTACTTATGTGTTTTTTTTCTGAAGAAGCAAAGAGAGATTTTATTAAATTTCCAAGACTTATTGTGTGTCCAACTATCAATGTGCTGTTATTACACTTAATGTCTCATTTCTCATGAGGGAAATATGTTTATTTTTATAAATTCCCTGTCACTTTCCAAATGATCATTTTGGAGAATCTCTCAATCAAAGGAAATTGTGATTCTTTGAGCTTCTCAGCTGTGCTCTTTGTAACCATGGAAACCAAGCCAAACTGTTACCAAGGTTACCGGCCTGAAGCCATGATTTCATTCTTATAATCAGTTTTTTTTTCGAAAATTCACAAATTTATTTGACCTTTAACATAAATAGTGTCATAATTGTGTGTCATTTATAGATTAGTATATGATTATTTGGACTCCTATACCATTTAAAATGATATATAACTGAATTTATGATTCAAGATCAAGGGAAAAGCACACTCATGTGGCAATATTTTGAGTCATTGATTATCCGAGAAGTGAAGTAATTTGACCTTGATGCTGGAGATGGTTTCCCTTTACTGACACATATTCAGTTGCTTAAGGAATGCATTTGCATAAAGGGAAGAAGCTATGGGACAGTGTACCACAGCAAAATTTAAAAAATGACAATTAAAAAAGGTATCTAAAAAACAAATAGAATTATTGTCTAATGGACACAAGGTAATATGGTGTTTAATGCTGAAGAAGATTAATATGTCTATGTCCTTAACTTGATTATGACACACTGTATGCATGCTTTAAAAAAACATATTGTGCCCCACAAATATATACAGTGAATATATGTGAATCAGAAATCGTAATTAAAAAAAAAAACGTTTTAAAGATTCTAAGAGGATAAAAAAAGCACAAGGTCTTCATCTAGTAAAAAAAAAAAACTAACTAAAAAACAACAATAAAATGAGTAGAAGAATCTATTGGGATGCAAAACCTTGGATGAGATATAACAAAAAAAGAAGATAAAAAATTGAAATAGAAAAAATAAAAGTTTTTGCGCAATGAAAGTTTTGCACATAAAAGCCACCCTTTCATGAATGCATTAAATAATTTGATGATACAATGATTTCCTAATATTTACATATATAAAATCAACATGTTGTACACCTATTATTATATGTCTATAATGCTGAAAAAGGCCCCGTTAAGTAAATTAAAATCTAAACAAGAAACTAGGAGAAACTATTTCAAACAACAGATCTGATAAAGAACATGTAGCCAATATTTGCAAAGAACTTCTACAACTCAACAATAAGAAGACAAACATCACACTGAAAAATGAGCAAATGACACGAATGAATATTTCGCCAAAGAAGATTTATCAGTAGCTAGTAAGCACATGAACAAATGTTCAGCATCGTTCATCATCAGGGAAACACAGATTAAAACCACATGCACATAGTACTTTAAATGCAGTAGATGATTATAGTAAAAAAGACAGATAATAACATATGTTAGCTCAATTGTGGAGAAACAGAACTTTCATGCATTGTAAGTTGAATATACAATGGTGTAGCTGCTTTAGAAATTCAGGGGTTCCTCCAAAAGTTACAAATAAAATTGATACATAACCAAGAAATTTCACTCTTAAATAGCTACCCCGGAGAAACAGAAACACATATCTACATAGAGATGTGAAGCAGTGTTCATAGTAGCTAATAATAATAGCCCCAAACTGGAAAGAACCTAAATGTCCATCAGGTGATGAATGGATAGGTAAAACGTGTACTGTACATCCACACATGGGAATACTATTCAACAACACAAAGCAATGAACCATTGACAAGGCTACCATATGGATGAACCTCTAAGTTATTATGATAAATGAAAGAAACCAGACAGAAGAAACTATGTATTTTATGGTTTCATCCTTCCGAAATGTCCAGAAAAGGCAAATTGAGAAAAACAGTAAATAGATTAGTGGTTGGCTGGGTGGCTAGTATAGAACAGAATTATCTGCAAATAGGCATCAGAAGAGGATCTTACTGGGGGACTATGAAAATATTCTAAAAGCAATTTAAAGTAGTATTTGCAATAGTTGGTAAGCTGATCAAATCATTGACTGGTATACTTGAGTAGTGTGACTTCTACAATATTTAAAATGTACCTCAAAAAGTCTATTGACTAATTTTCTATGGTTTAAGATTTATTTTTTGAGCACTAAGCATTTTATTATTATTTTTAGAGTTTTTGCCATAAGGCGTATGTGCTCACCAGAGAGACAGAAAGAAGGAAAGTGAGCAATCACCTCTGGGACTCGAACTGCAGTCAGCCATACGGAAATCCAACACCCTAACTACCACACCACCTGCTGGATTGAGCACTAAGCTCAATCAAAGTTTTAACAAACTTCGAATAAAGATTTTTTTTTTCCTATTTTTTAGAGAGGTTTTTGCTATAGGGTGCGTGCGCTCACCAGAGAGACAGAGAGAGACAGAGAGACAGAAAGCGAGAAATCCCCCCCCCCGGGGGGGGATGGCCACACCACAATGCCTTCTCCTCCATTCTCTTCTCGGGATCTTGGGCATGCACACACACACACCTGGCGTGAGTTTAAGCCACCCGGCCCAGGACTCAAACCGCGGTGGACTACATGGGAGCCCAGAGACATAGCCATTACGGTAACTGCTGGTCCCTAAATATTCTTTTTCTATAAAGAAGTTTGAGGGCTGCGGCGGCAGGTGGCGTGAAGGTTAAGGTGCTGGATTCCCACATGGCTAACGACAGCAGTTCGAGTCCTGGAAAATGTTTTTTGGGATCAGCAGGTGGCATGATGGTTAAGGCGCTGGACAGTCCCACATGGCCGACAATGGTTCGAATCCCAGACCTGGTGGCTTGCTTTCTCAGCCCCCCACTCTGTCTCTCTGGTCAAATTAAAATAAATGAATGAATGAATGATAAAATTAAATAATTAAAAAAAATGAAGTTTGAGGGCATTTCTAAGAGTACTTGTTTCACTTGGGAAATGAATGCTTACAGGAGGAAAAGAGGAAGGAAGAAAACACAGATTATTTTGCATCAGGTGCTGCAATAGAGATTATATATGTACCCACACATATATACACATATAAATATATACATACACATATTTAATTTGGTTCATCTCAGCAAATCGATTTGGCGAGTAATTTTCTCTCTTTTCTATAAATGCTATGCATGTTTTCTACAAAATTTGGTTTCAACCCTGTTACTGTTTCAATTAAAGGTGATTGCAAGCCACAAAATAACTCAATTTAGGAGGGAAAGAACTATGAGAAAGCAATATACTAGTTAAGTAAATTTCTAAGTGTCTCTTTAGACATCTTCAGGTTCCAAAAAGGGACCCCTGGGACTTCTGTGGGTTTGGGGAGGGCCAGGGTAAGATTGAGAGACGCAAGTGAGGTGGAGCAGGTCAGACCATGGACTCCTCCTTCCTTTGATTTTGTTTTGTTTGCTTTAAAAAAGATTTTTTAAAGGTAACTGGCCTAGAAAATCTTAAAATTGTATGATGAGCTTCTTTATATTCACTCGAAATGAATAGTGATGTATCGGTGGTATACTTTCAGGGATTAAATACAGTTAAGTAGAAATGAAGCAATACATGTATGTTGATGTGCTTGATTGAGCCAATATACAGTGTACTCTGGATGGCAAATCTCATTTTATATGCTGTAATGATGTACAGTGAACAAATGTAAATAAATAAATCTAAATTTAAAAAATTTTTTAAAAAAAGTATTTAACTCAGTCACCTTACTGGCAAGTTTTGTAAATAACCCCTCCCCACCTCTTAATTTTAATAAAAATTGAAAACAAACAAACAAAAGAAATGCAGCAATAATTAGCTTGCTATTCACACAACGCCCAGTATTGCCGATGTTGCTCTACAAAGGTTCATTAACTCATTTAAAGCCAGACAGTTCATTAAATAAACATACGATCTGGTTCAAGCAGTTCTTTGAGAAAGGGAAAGTGAGAAACAGTAGAACCTGACCTCTCGGCTAAAGATTATTTTCATGCTCCTTCTTATTAAGACCAAGCATTTATCTATTCTTCTGGACTTTCTTTTTTATTGTACTTTTTCATTTTTCAAGGGAACATTTTGGGGAATGTACTGAATTGATAAACAACCTCTATCTGTTCATTTATGGTACGAATATTATATTTCAGTGTCGATGCTAAGCCTAGAAGTGATCTGTAGCTTTGTCCAGGCAGATGGAGGTGTGAAACATGCCTCTCCAGTTACACAGAGAGCTTTAAGCAGCTGTGACACCACAACATCTTGATAAAAGAGTGAGGAGAGGGACCAACAGTTGGTGTAATGGCTATGTCACAGGACTCCCATGTAGTCGACCGCAGTTAGGGTCCGGGACCCGGTGACTTGAACTCATGCTGGGCGTGTGTATGTATGTGCCCAAGATCCCGAGAGGAGAATGGAGGAGAAGGAGTTATGGTGTGGCCATCCCCGTTGGGTGATTTCTTGCTTTCTGTCTTTCTGGAGAGCGCACGCTCCCTATAGTGAAAAAAAACAAAAAACAAAAAACAAAAAACTCTCCCCCCCAAAAAAGAGTGACGGGAAAATAATTCGAAACAGTTTTTTATCTTTTTCTTTTAACGGAAATGGGATTACTGAAGCTGGAGACTTTAAAAGATTGCACAGAATTTCACCATATCCCTTCCTCTTCGTAAGCATGCCAGAAGAAAAAGATTTAATCATCTAGCACTTTCAAATAGACCAAAAAAAAAAAAAATCCCTATGTGAGAGTTTTCCATTTAAAAAATGCTCATATAGCAAATGAGAAAAAGAACATGAGTTTTCACCTATTTCATTTTTGGTTATTTTAATTTATTTATGTTTGTATATAATACTAAGCAAGAGAACTCCCAGAAGAAAACCAATTTTTTTTTTTTTTTGGATAAGTTTTTGCTATAGGGCATGTACGCTCGCGAGAAAGACAGAGAAAGAGAGACAGAAAGCAAGAAATCACCCCCCAGGGACGATGGCCACGCCACAAACCCTTCTCCTCCATTCTCTTCTTGGGATCTTGGGCATGCACGCACACATGCCTGGCGTGAGTTTAAGCCACCAGGTCCAGGATTTGAACCGTGGTCCACTGCATGGGAGTCCAGAGACATAACCATTCCGCTAACTGCTGGTCCCTGAAAACCAATTATTTAAGCCAAGTATAAACAAATAATACAATGACAAGGATGGGAATGTGAAAATTGTAACAGAATTTGACTGCAAGCATTTGTAGATAAGAAAAGTGAACTATTGCCTTACCTAGCATCTGTTTAATTTTTCCCCCCACATAATTTATCTTCTTTTTTGGGGGGGAGGGGGAGAGATTTTGCTATAGGGTGTGTGTGCTCACCAGAAAGACAGATATAAAGCGAGAAATCCCCCCCCACCACCACCAGGGAGGATGGGCCCGCCCCAAACCCCTCTCCTCCACTTTACTTGGCCATGCCACAATCCCTTCTCCTCCATTCTCCTCTCGGGATCTTAGGCACGCATGCACACATGCCCAGCGTGAGTTTAAGCCACCGGTCTGGGATTCAAACCGCTGTCGACTACATCAGAGTCTAGTGTCATAGCTATTACACCAACTGCTGGTCCCATAATTTATCTTCTTTATAATCAGGCAAAAATCCAAGAAATGTTACATTAGCTTATATTGCCCTTCAAAAGGCTAACTAAAATGGGGAAAATAGGGACCAGCAGGTGATGTAATGGTTAATTCACTTAACTCCCACATAGTTGACTGTGATTTGAGTTCTGGACCCAGTGGCTTCAAACTCATGTTGGGCGCATATGCGTGCATGGTCAAAATCTTGAGAGAAGAATGGAGGAGAAAAGATTGTGGCATGGCCATGACCCTTGGTGGGTGATTTCTTTCTTTCTCTCTCTGCCTCTCCAAGTGCTAGTGCCCTATAGCACAAAAAACAAACAAACAAACAAAAAAATAAGATGGAAATGAATGATTGTGCTGCAGAGTCACAGAGTGCTCTAGGGTGTACCTTTTTTGTTGCTTTTACCTCAGGTGCATTTCACAAGTGTTTGGGCAGATGTGACTCCACAAACCATTCCTTAATAATGTATTGTAATGTTTACTTGACTTTTAAAAATTTATTATTATTATTATTTTGCTATATGGAACGTGCGCTCACCAGAAAGAGAAACAGAGAGACAGAAAGTGTGAAATCACCTCCCGGGGGGATGACCATGCCACAACCCCTTCTCCTCCATTCTCTTCTTGGGATCTTGGGCACACACGGACATGTGCCTGGCGTAAGTTTAAGCCACCAGGTCCGAGACTCGAACCACAGTTGACTACATGAGAGTCCAGTGACACAGCCATTATGCCAACTGCTGGCCTCTCCTTGACCTCTTTTTGAAAGCAGCAAGTTACTAAATCTGTGTGAAATGCTTTGTGCAGGGATTTGAATATCTTATGAAAGAAAATGTGAAGCAATATTTTTCTCATTTGCTTCTCTGTCAGTTGCAATGCCAGAACTTTTGTCTCTTTTAATGGAATGGAAGCTTTCTAAAATATGTCACTATTTACCTTCTTGCTTCCTCTATCCATCCACCACCTTTCATTAGCTACACAGACAAACGCAATCTGGCTTCCACTTTCTAATTCAAAGGCCTAGCCTGCCTCTGAAACTGCTGTCTCTAAGAATATATATATCCTCTGGTTGCCAAACCTAAGTATGTTGGAAATTCTTATTCATTTGACCTCTCTTGGTACTTGGCTGTTGACAACTCCCTACTTTCAAAATGCTTTCTTTCTTAGGCTTATTTGACATTAATTTCTCCTCGTTTTGCTTTTAATGCTTGGAGGACCTTCTTGTAGTCACCTAACTTTTGTTTTGGTAGGAATTTTTCTTTTTCTTTTCCTTTTTTTTTTTTTTTTTTGGAGAGGTTTTTCCTATAGGGCGTGTGCGCTCACCAGACAGACAGAGAGAGACATAGAGACAGAAAGCGAGAAATCACCCCCCAGGGGGGATGGTCACGCTGCAATCTTTTCTCCTCCATTCTCCTCTCGGGATCTTGGGCATGCATGCACACGCGTCTGGCGTGAGTTTTAAGCCACCAGGTCCGGGATGCGAACCGTGGTCGACTACATGGGAGTCCAGCGACATAGCCATTACGCTAACTGCTGGTTCCCTTTTCTTTTTTTTTTAATTTACATTTAATTGCTGTACATCTTTCCAATGTAAAATATGGTTTTGTCCCAGCATGGATACAGTGCATATTAGTCCAGTCAAATACATTACCATATACCTTATTATCAGCAAACACTTTTAATTTTTGTGTCTATTTTTATTTATTTATTTATTTATTTATTTATTTATTTATTTATTTTCCCATGACAAACAGCAGGTTTAATGAACTGGCAACAGAGATATTTGGTCAAAGAAAGGCAGAGGAACTTTGTCGTTTAAGAATTAGAACTGAGGGGCCAGCAGGTGGTATGGTGGATAAGGACGCTGGATTCCCACATGGCCGACCATGGTTCAAGTACTGGACCTGGTGGCTTGCTTTCTCACTTTCCCTTTCTCTCTCTCTCTCTCGTCAAATAAAGAAAAAAAAATAACAATAACAACTGGAAATAAGTAAATAAATAAATAATTCTTTAAAACATTATAAAAAAAAAAAAGGAATTAGAACTGAGAGGCTCCATAATCTGGCATCCACTCAATGCTGTATCTGTGGTTAGAAATGTACATGATAGGAACTCCTGGGGTCTTCCGGATTCTTCATTTAAGGTCTCGGTCAACTGTGGCCATGATGTAACACTTGTGCTGAGTTACTCTCTGTGCTAAGCAGTCATCCACATAGGTTCCTTTATGTGTGCATGGTAATCATTCAAGTATTGGATTCTTAGTGATCCTTAGAGCCACTTGATACTTTTGCCCAGATTTCTCAATTTCAGCCATTACAGTCAGTTATACGAGGGATACACTTGGCAGAAAGCCCATCATTGACTGTCCAGTTTGGTGTTAATGGAAAAATTGATAAAGTTGGTATCATCCAGGATGTGGTAAGGTGGACTCAGCTGTGTATTAAATTGAAAGAATAAGCAGGAAGGGTGTTGGGGGACGTCTCTTTCCTTCAGCGTGCCAGATCTTTCTTTTCTTTCTTTTTAGGTTTTAATCTATCCTTTTCTTTGAGCCTCTGATCTCTGAGACTAAGCATTTGCTTCACGGTCGCATACTTTCTTATTTGCTTTTGTTTCCCCATGCCACACTCTTGTTTCTTCCAGAATCCATTTTTGTGTCTATTAAATGTGTTGTTTGTTTATTCTCTGATTTTCCTTCCACTCGTGTTACTCACCCTCTTCTATACTGTCTGTAGTATCTACAGTAGCCCTTCTTGTTACTAAACCTTCCAATCTTTCAGTTTTTGCCATAGAGCACAGACATTTGGTATATATCAAGCAGGGACATCCGATGCCTGCCTTTCATAGGATCACAGATTTGTTAATTAAAATAAGATACCTGGCTTGCTTCACTTAGCATTAAATTGTCCATATTATGTGAAATGTCAGGGTCTCAGTGTTTTTTATGGCTGAGTAGTATTCCGTAGAATACACGTACTACACTTTTTCAACCCACTGGTCTGTTCTTAGACATTTGAATTGATTCCATATCCTCGCAGTTGTAAATAACACTACAATAAACATGGATTTCAAGTGTTTTTTTTCTGACATATTTACTTAACATTTAATGGTGGTGGTAGCTATGCTGCATCCTTGATCTTGTCTATTATTTTCTGATTCTATATTCTGTCCCTGGACAATCATGCTACTCTAATCTCTGTCAACTCCAAAATTCATAATATTTTCATACTTCTCTTCTGGTCTTCAGATGTGAATAAAGACATTTTAAAAAATGTGTAAATATGGGCTGGCAGGTGGCGTGGTACTTAAGGGCATTGGACTCCCACATGGCCGCCCATCATTCGATTCCTAGACTTGGTGGCTTTTTTTCACTTTCCCATTCTCTTTCTCTCACTTCGTCCCCCTCTGGTCAAATTAAAATAAATAAATAAATAACAAAGTTAAATAAAATAATTCTTTAAAAAATGTATAAATAATTATCCATAGTGATTACTCACAAAGATCCGCTGGTCTATAGATTGTACACACCAAGACACTACCACTGTCATCAGCAGCAACAACCACAATTCCAGGACACACTGGATTTCAATGAAATTAAATCTCTGGCATGTGACTTTCTATTGGCTGTCACAGTGCTGGATATAGGACTTTAAAAATGAAATGAAATATGCATATAACCTTCTAGGTGCTCTGGGTCCAGAAACTCTCAGCTCTCCCTTAGAGCTACCTCGTAGGAGCTACCACGCCATCTTGTCCCTGCCCATCGTAGCCTGTACATGCTGTGCTGTAACTGCTTATCTCTTCTGTACAGCTCTCAAGCAGAGTCCAAAGAACAGGAACTTCTTCCATACTGTTTACGTCTCATTCTAACTCAACACAGATCTGTTGAGTAGATTCATTTAGAATGGATTTCCCCACATGTCACACACCCTGTGTCATCATCTGCTTAAACTGCAATAACAAAATTTCATCAATTGGGTAACTTCTTTTTTTTGAGAGGTTTTTGCTATAAGGCACGTGAACTCACCAGAGAGACAGAGAGACAGAAAGCGAGAAATCACCCCCTAGGGGGATGGCTAAGCCGCAATCTCTTCTACTCCATTCTCCTCTCAGGATCTTAGGCATGCACGCACATGCATCTGGCGTGAGTTTAAGCCACTAGGTCCGGGACTCAAATTGATTCCATGAGAGTCCAGCGATGTAGCCATTACGCCAACTGCTGGTCCCCATAAATTGGGTAACTTATAACAAACAGAAATTTATTTCTTAAGGCTTTGAAAGCTGAGAAGTGCAAGATCAAGAATTTGGTATCTGGCGATGGTGGACTTTCTGGTCTGTAGACGGCTCCTTTTTCCTGTGTCCTCAAGTGGCGAAAGGGGCTAGGGAATCTCTTTTTGTGAGTACTGATACCATTCATGAGGGAGTCATCTCGTGACCTAATCCTCTCCCATAGTCCCTACTTCTTAGTCACCTTGGGGGCTGGGATTGCAGCATATAAATGTGGGAAAGGCATGCATAGTCAGACCATAGCACCCATCTTAATATTATATAAATTCGATGTAAAAATTTTTCTTATCTTCTTTCCTGAGTTTCATTTTCATACTTCTTCATAGTCTTCTAGCAGATCAAGAGCATTATATTTAGCCATTTAAACTACGTAGTGGTATTTATGAACAAAATGAAAGGACTCATGAGAAATGGAGGTGACTTTCAGTAAATATAGGTTCTATATGACAAAAGCCCTGTGAATGAGGGTACCTCAAAAACTATGCATAGTTTTTTTTTAATTATTTTATTTTATTTATTCATTCATTTATTTTTTAGTTTGATCAGAGAGAGACAGAGGGGTGAGAGTGAGAGAGAGAGGAAGTGAGTGAGAAAGCAAGCCACCAGATTCAGGACTCGAACCCTGGTTGGCCATGTGGGAGTGTCCAGCGCCTTAACCAACATGCCACCTGCTGGTCCCAAAAAGTATGCATAGTTTTTTCATTACATGCATTTTTTGGTGAGTTTTTGAAATCACATTTCTCATACTTTCAGGTGATAAAGAAATGCCAATTTATAAAAGAAGCTGGACTTGTGTCTGTGCCACATCCCAGTTAGGATATGAAAGAAGAGATGTAGATGTTATTGTAACTTTGTTTGCTTGTTTGTTTGTTTTGAGAGATTTTTGCTATAGGGTGCATGCGCTGGCCAGAAAGGCAGAGAGAGACAGAGAGACAGAAAGTGAGAAATCACCCCCCAGGGGGGATGGCCACACCACAATCCCTTCTCCTCCATTCTCCTCTCAGGATCTTGGGCACACAGGCACATGCGCCTGGGGTGCGTTTTAAGCCACTGGGTCTGGGACTTGAACCACAGTTGACTACATGGGAGTCCAGCGACATAGCCATTATTACGCTAACTGCTGGTCTCCTTGAAAGTTTTTAATAAGCAATTCTTATCATTTTTTTTTAATCAGGGTTAGTAATACAATGAAAAACTTGTTTGTTGATAGTAGCCTACACATCACAATGAAACTGTTAATTGTATTTCTATGAACAGGGTCATGATACTCTGTGAAGTCTTTGATATTATTTGCAAATAATGGTATATGTATATGGGTTAATTTTATAGCGTTATCAGATTCTCACTCCCCCAAAATGTTAAGAACCACAGTGATAATACTCCTTGCTCAGTGTTCTATTTTACAATATTATTGAGAAAGAAGAATTTTTAGAGAGGATGTCAAATGACTATGTTCAGCCAAAACAGAATCTTTTTTGTTTTTGAAATTTGCACTACATATAAATGGAAGCTCTCTTGTGCTGACCTCATAAGGGCATTTCTATTTGTGTCTGAATAGATGCATTTCCAAATTTGGAGGGTAGCCCATGTCCCATTGCCATGCGGCCCACAACATGTTCGGGATTGCTAATTAGGGTGCAAATTGTGGTGGTTTTTCTGATGACCTGGACATGTGTTCAATAGAAACAGAAATAAGCACCTCAACTCATTTCACATTGGCCAGGAAACATCTGCCAGATGGTTATAGCTTTCAGTAACTATTAAACTGGATTACATTCAAACAAATGACTTAGATACATAGTGTTGGAAAGCTTATTCTGAAATTTCTAGCATATCCATGGAGATTAGCCTTAATGAAAAACTACATTAATCTACCTCACGCATTTGTGATTAGACTAAAATGGATAATTCCTTTTCACTTTTACCAAAGTCAAGCTAAAAATGCCTTTATCTACTCTCATATAATGCTGATGAAACATCTGGGAGATTTATTGATATAAGGGCCTCTATTAGGATGTCAAAATTAATTTCAATTCCCTGAGGTATCTTATTTTAATTAACAAATCTGTGATCCTATTTTATTAATTAGCATGCTAAAGGAATAAGTTTGAGATGAATTTAATTCTAACAGAGCATTTATCTTCTAAAAAGAGTATTAATAATCTCAGTTCAATTTGTTTTATATTTTTAATAACAGTCTTGACATTTAATCTAGAAGAGTAATATAATAGTTATTTTCCATTGAAAACTTTATTTTGGGAGTGCATTTTTTTAAAAAGCATCATTATCAGTGGCACCATTGTTCTAACTAAATAAACATGAGTGCAAATTCATTTAATATGTTATTTTATTAAACTTTCTGTTTAGTATAAATTATATATTTATTTCACTCCCAGTTTTTTTTTTTTCCCCCTGATGCATTACCATTATGTCTAGGAAATGAGGTGGATTGAGTCTGTAAATAAATCCTTCTTCTGTCTAAACATAATTTCTACGTAGTCATATATTTTACTCTTGATTGTTGTTATTGATACATCTTTGTATTTTGACTCTTAAATCTTCATTTAAAAATGTTAGGTGACAACATAATTGAAGATTAGATGAATAATAAATCCTTAACATTTTAGGTGACAACATAATTGAAGATTAGATTGATAATGAATCCTTAACCATCATGCCAGCATATGGCATGGTGGTTAAGAACGCTGGACTCCCACGTGGTCAACCATGGTTCAAGTCCTGGATCTGGCAGCTTGCTTTCTCACTTTCCCTCTCTCTCTGTCTCTCTCTCTTGCTCTGTCCCTCTCTGGTCAAATTAAAATCAGTAAATAAAAAAAATTAAATTAAATAATTCATGAGAGAAAAAGAAAATTATATTAAAAAGTGAATCTGTAATTGTATTCAAAGTACCAACACTTTGAAAATGTTGAGCAATTTCAGATAATCTATCTTATGTCAAGCTACAGATGATGGATTCAGGTACTATTCGATTAGGGAACCTGGACTCTGAAATCTAAATGGCACTTATGAAACTTTTCTAGAACTTTCCCACTGATGTCTCTGTTTTGTTGCTGGCAAATTTGTATGTAAAGGAATCATAGAGTTGTTTTCCAATGGAATCCTGGGGACCAGGTGGTGTTACAGTGATAATACAACTTGACCCACATGGGAAGGGTCCTGGATTCACATCCTGGGATCTTCTTGAGAACATCAGCTGCTCCCTTGTGTGGATAATTAAATCAATCATACATATTTATCACCTCACTTAAAAAGTTTTTTTTTGTAGTGGCACATTTAGAATTTCCTCTCTTAGTTATTTTAAAATATACAATATTATTAATTATAGTTGCTCTGCTGTAAGATTGATCTCAGACTCTCAAACTGAAACTTTATGCCCTTTGACCAGAAACTCTTCATTTTCTTGCTCCTCCACTCTCCCTAGACTCTAAGAACGATCATTTTATTCTTTACTTTTAAGTGCATCATCATTTTTGCTCTGGTTTCCCTCTCCCCAGTTCCCAAAGAGTTTGGTGAACGGAAATATAAATACAGTGAGTTATGACAAAGGAAAAGCTTAAGGAACCCAGATATTTTTTCATGAAAAGTAAGCATGTATCTCTTTCTCAAAAGAAGAGTAATTGTTATTATTATTATACTAAATGGTGAATAAACCTATTTTTGCTGCAATGGAAAACAACATCTTTTAAGACTATTTACTATAAAAACACACTTGAAGAGGAAGTTCCTTTGGTCAGGGAACTAAAAAAGGAACAGACTGAAAGATTGCAGACAAAAGATATGGGGTCGAATCCATTTTTGAATATGAAAATAGCTGGATGTCTTTCCATGTCTACAATATAGTGCTCTCTCAGAACCCATCAAAAACGACGAAACTGCCAAGGATTGTACCTTTAGCCCAATGTATTTTTCTGAATTGAACTCTTGTAACCTGTCACATGTCCATAGAGCAGTCACTCAGGGGACTGAATCTGAAAGAGAAAGAGTAATTGCTAAAACTAGCCATATCTCCCAACTAGGATTCATGAGTGTGTACAACAAAAAGAAGGCTACACCTTCAATCCCTGCTCCTCCATTCTCCTCTTGAGATTTTGGGCATGAACATGCACGTGCCTGGTATGATTTTCAGGTATCTGAGTCTGGGACTCGAACTGTGGTTGACCACCTGGGAATCCAGAGCCTTAACCACCATGCCACCTGCTGGCCCCTCCCCTTGCTACAGGGTTGAGGCAGGAAAAGTAAATGGGAGACTCAAGTTCAGTATGAGATAGCAAGTGTACCCACAGAAGGAACTGAAGCAGTGAGCCTAGGCCAGCTCCGGAGGTGTAGGGGCAACATTTAATTTGATTTATTATCATAATTTTTCAATTTGACTAGAGAGAGACAGAGAGAGACAGATAGAGAGAGAGAAATTGCCTGGTCCAGGACTTGAACCATGGTTGGCCATGTGGGAGTCCTATGCCTCAACCACCATACCACCTGTTAGCCTCAATTAGTATAATTTTTTACTTCAGGTATCAAAGATCTCAGTAAGATTTGTTGTTTATAGCTAGTTTAGTAAAATGTAACTCTAATTTTTGGAAAGAAAGAATTTATACATTTTTCAAAAAATGAGAAAAGGTAAAAACAAAAGGAGACAAATTTTCAAGTCCTTTTGGAAAATATTAATAATACTAACAAGAGAACCTGACTCTGCCTGGAAATACATTTTCATTTAAACAACTTAAAGTCAGTTCAAGTCCTGGACCTGGTGGATTGCTTTCTTGCTTCCTCTTTGTCTCTCTCTCTCTCTCTGGTCAAGTTAAACAAACAAACAAATAAATAAAGTTAAATAAAATAATTTAAAAAACTTAAAGCCTTTATAAAATTCAGAATTTTGTTAATTGATAATAAATCTTGCATTTAAGAAGACAATGGCTTATAGTTTTGATTATTTTACTTTGAATGCTACAATGTGAATCCCTATGATTAAATAATGCAAATAACTATATTAGTCTAAAAAGAAGGCCTTCCAAAAAATAAAAATATCATCATTTAAGTAAATAAATCATAATTGCATTATCAGCATTAATGTATAATAGAATTACACATTGGAGAACTAATAACATAAATTTGAAAAAGCATTGCAGATTCTGAAAAATTTAATAATTTTTCAGGACTTTTACTGACCAAGACTATCACGCATTTTTGTCTTTGTGTACATAATAGAAATTATTCTGAATTTTTCTTAATACCTTATAACTTACTTTTGATAGACTCTAAATATGTTAAATAAATATATGCACTTGGGTAAGGCAATGTAATATCAAACCTATTTTAAGCTTTTATACTTACACACCTATTTTGAAATATCTTGCAAACTCTAGTTGGCTCTATCAATCTGTCCTCCTAGGAAATTATTTCAAATTGTAGGCTTCAGCGTAAGCAAAGGACATGCTTCATAAATAGAAATGACCTTCCTAACAGAGAATTGCCTTTGCAATTTATGCAATAGCCACTTTCCTGGCCCTCTCTTCTTCAATTCATACAGTCCTAGACAAAAACCAAGATTACAATGTGTCAGTCTTCTGCTTGCAACTCTTCAGTGGCTTATGGATGCCCTTAGAAAAAGTCCAAACTTCTTACTATGGCTTTCAAAGCCTTGAGAGTTTGATTCTTACAGTCAGCAGGTGGTGTGGTGGTTAAAGGTGTTGGATTCCCACATGGCAGACTGTGGATCGAGTCACGGACCTGGCAGCTTGCTTTCTCAATTTCCCTTTCTCTTTTTTTCTCTCTCTCTCCCTTTCTGGAGGGGAGGGGGGACTAAAATTAAAATAAATAAATGAATAAGTTAAATAAAAATATTTTTGGGGGGACCAGCAGGTGGCATGGTGGTTGAGGTGCTGGACACTCCCACATGGCTGACCACGGTTCAAGTCCTGGACCTGGTGGTTTGCTTTCTCATTTTCTTTCTCTCTCTCTGTCTCCTTCTGGTCCAATTTAAAAAAACAAAAAAAACAAACAAACAACTGAATGAATAATTAAAATAAAATAATTCTTAAAAAATTCTTTAACAAAAAGTTTGATCCTCCCAGACTTATCTCTCTCCCTTCTGAGCCTCTATAAAATGTAATCACTATTTGTAACAGGAAAAAGCTACAAATAATCAGATACTTAGCAATAAGAAATGGGTTGAATACACTATCCACACAATGGAGTACTATGGAGGATGACTCCGAGCTTCGTGTATTTCCAAGTGTACACACACACACATACACACACACACACAGCCACAGAAAGAATATTGACTTACAGGAGAAGAGGGGACAGAGTAAGGAAACAGGGCAGGGCTATTGGACAGCAGCTAGACTTCCTTGACTGTACTTTGTCCTGTACATTAGGTTTTTCAGCCACCCACATGCTGAAAACTTAAGAGCAGAAACTTTTATAACAGGGCCACCTAGTGGGGACAAGGATTTCCATGAAGACCAAAAATGTAAGATTATGTGTTCTGATACTTCAGAAATAGTTTAATGTTGCAGGTGATTATTTTTACAAGATAAATAAAAGAAACACAAATGATAATTGTGCCAATAACTTAACATGATTATTTCATCTATCATAGTTAAAAGTTGTTTGTAAGTACATGTATAATAGTAGGAAGTGAAGAGAATACCAATGTTTATGTATGTGTGCCTCTTAGTGCCTAAGAACAAAATTTCTCTGTACGAAAATGTTACAATCTTTTCTCCCTAAAGTTGGTCAACAGCAAAAAACTTAATTAGCGTTTTAATTAATTTATTTATTTAAATTTTATTTATTCTTTCATTTTTATTTTTTAATTTGACCAGAAAGACACACACACACACACACACACACACACACACACACACAGGAAGTTGAGAGAGGGAAAGTGAGAAAGCAAGCCACCAGATCCAAGATTCGATCCATGGTCGGCCATGTGGGAGTCCAGCTCCTTTATCCACTACACCACCTGCCAGCCCCTTAATTACCGTTTTTATATCTTAGTTGTCCTGCATATAGATTAGGGCTGCTGATATTTCCATAGGTTACTGATCTATGCACTGGAAAAACAGCTTAAAAGTCATGGTTAGCTCTGAATTAAAAGAACATCATTAATTGGGACCAGCAGTTAGCATAATGGCTATGTCGCTGGTCTCCCATGTAGTCTATCACGGTTCGAGTCCTGGACGTGGTGGTTTCAACTCATGCCAGGTGGGTATGTGTGCGTGCCCAAGATCCTGAGAGGAGAATGGAGGAGGAGGGATTGTGGTGTGGCCATCCCCCCTGGGGGGTGATTTTTTACTTTCTATCTCTCTGTCTCTCTCTGTCTTTAGTAAAAACCTCTCCAAAAAAAAAAAAAGAACATCATTAATAACACAAGATTTTCTTGTGAAATAAATTTATTTTGAGAAATATTCAAAAACATCAGTGGAACAAGAAAATATATCTTTTTTCTCATATATATATAATATATGTGTGTGTATATAGTGGCCTTCTCTATATCTGAATCACTGTAATACATTTGCTCCATCAATTTTTGCAGGGAGTACAGGCTTTGGGATGCTGAATACAAGAAGGATAAGAGTAAAATGAATTTTATATTTTTTTCATCTTCATTGTGCAATTTCAAATATATAACTATATGTATATATACAAACATAAATTTGACCAGGTGTTCACCATAACCTAAGTTACTTATTACCTGGCTAATCATAAGTATATCATGTCTAATCGATTCTCTTGAAATACTTATTACTACCAACCTCTTGAGCCATTATTAACTTGTCATGTAATTATAATTTAGTCCCAATTATATACATATTTTCTATACTCATTGCCTTTTTTTTTTTAGAGTTTTTTTTTTGCTATAGGGCACGTGTGCTCGCCAGAAAGACAGAGAGAGACAGAAAGCGAGAAATCACCCCCAGGGGGGGATGGCCACGCCACAATCCTTTCTCCTCCATTCTCCTCTTGGGATCTTGGGCACGCACGCACACGCGCCTGGCATGAGTTTAAGCCACCAGCTCCGGGACTCAAACCGTGGTCGAATACATGGGAGTCCAGTGACATAGCCATTACGCTAACTGCTGGTCCCTATACTCATTGACTTCTTAATCATCTTTTTAAAGAATGATTGCTTTAATTTGTTATTACTGTTATTAGGTTTTTTTTTTTTTTTTTTTTTTTTTCCCATCAATAAGAAATGTACTTGTTTTAAAAAAAATCCAAATGCCGGCATTGTCCAGAAAAATTTAACAGGTTTATTCGTAATCGTTACAAAGTTGAACTACTGAAACTTGTTCACGGAAACATTTTGTATTAATGCTTTACATCCCCGCATTTATATTAAAAATCTACACACAAATGACAATGGAAAAACTGCCGATACCCGATTTCTCTCCCCTATTTTCCACTCGCAATCACATACTTAGGTACCTTTTGACCCAAGGTAAAGAGACCTCCTCACTTACCACCACCCCCCCACCATCCCCTACCACACCCCTTCTTGGGCTGGAACTGGGCGAGCTAGAGGTGGCGCTGGTGTTGGAGAGTGATGGCGGGGGTGGGGTGTGGGGGTGGATGTGAACACCACTATTACTAGTTTTAATTTGACCAGAGAGAGACAGAGAGAGAGAAAGGGAAAGTGAAAAAACAAGTCTCCAGGTCTGGGACTTGAACTGTGGTTGGTTATGTTGGAGTCTGGCACCCGTACAATTTTTGGAATGTGATAGTTGTATTGCTCTCCTAGCAGTATTGGGCTTGTAAAAACACATTGAATTCCCTCCCCTCCCCCCCTTTTTTTTTGGCCTGATTCTTTCTAATGTTTACTCTCGTGAGAGGCTCAACCTGGCGTTCTGATTATAGAACGAAACAACAATATTAGTTAATTTCTAAGAAGATACCATCTTTGGTCTAGACTGTATGCTAATAAATAGAGGGCTACCATTTTGATCACCTTGCAAACCACGAACTGAATGACTTCAGGAAATGAGTAGCTTAACCTTTCCGCTGTGTGTGAAGTTCAAGATGTGACTTGACAGTATCCACTCAGTAAAGTGTGTCAGTTACTTTTATCTTTATCACAGTAATTAATCAAACATTACCTCTTAGTGCTTTTCAATGTTGTGGACTTGATTGTTTAATTGTCAACAATATCATAGATAATTGAACATTCTCTTAGAAAGCCACTTTGGGCCCAGCTGTCAGGAGAACTGGAATGTCTTATTTTCCCACTCTAGGCATTTCCACTAATGCATGATCAGATTCTCCCCAGCCCTAGGGCAATTTGCAGTTTGGATATGAGGAACAGCTGTGGAGTCCAGAAGGCGGTCGGTAAGATGCTTCCACCAGGAAGGGGTTTTGGGGAGTGGTTGAGCAGAGGTCAATAGATTTGGAATAAATTAGGGGGATGATTCAGTTCTACAGCACTGCGTTCAATAATACCCAGCCGTTCCAAGGTGGGCATGGGAGGATAGAAAAATCCCTTACATACTGAAGTTTTAAATTTAATAGAATATTTTATAAGATTGAAGTGAAGTATGCCTTACATGTAAACTAGATTAGATGTGGACATTATATTTGACCACAAAATAAAATTAATAATGAGAATATTTTATTTATACTAAAATGAAGGTACCTGGATGGATTTTAGGAAATAGTTACTTATTATAGAAAACAGGTCTTCATTGATTTTCGTATCGACAGCACTTTTTTCTTTTCCTTTTTTTAACTTGCGGAGATTTCCACTGTCAAGCGCTGACTTATTTGCATTTACACGGTGAGATGTTGCCATCATGTGGCCAGCCCATCTATCACACCTTCCTCTTCAGGACCAAACGTAATTTGGACTATTTTTTTTTTTTTTATGGGGCTTGAGAATTTGGAGTAGAAATGTTGTCTGTTAGGCGAGGGGTCCTTATTTTAGCGAAATAACAACTATTTAAGCATTTTAAATTAAGAAAAATAGAAAAACAAGGTTACAGTGATCGTCACACAGTTGGATTTTAATTTCCTGTAGCTCTTAGAATTTTCTTTTTTATGGACAAATTATTCAAGTTACGGATCTTAGACTATGTGGAAGTCCTTGCTTGAGTCCTCCTTTATTAAAAAAAGTTTGTATCTATTCTAAAAGTCACTGCAAATGACCCAGATCTCTATTTATTTGTATACAATTTAGGAAGTATTTCTATGCATGTTCCACTTTAAACAATAGGGGGCATTAACAGGTCATGTTTTTGGTTTTGTCTAAGAAGGCAAGTTTTTTTTTTTCTCCCCAAAACAAAAATCCTAGTTTTTTCTTGTTAAGAATACTTCTCTAGATACAAAGCATGGTTGAAGGTGTTGGTAATAAATGTCAGCTTCATTATATATTTTTGGGGAAATCTAATTTAAGATAAAAATGTTTTAACTGTCAGTATTTCTAAATCAACATAAAATCGAAATAAATTCATATTTAGTTCAAAGATAATAGTTTTAAAATATGACTTGCTTCCTCATTCAACTGAGATTTTTTTCGTTCTTAAGGGTTTTTAATTCAATCTTTTTCATTATATATTGTCATAAATGCAAACCTTTTTAAAGTTAAATCTCAAGGTTAAAAATCATTAAACTATATACTTAGCTTTAGGAAAGTCAGAAATGTTTAGATAACTAAGGTATATATCGCTGTAACAAAAAAGTATTTTCAAAGCTATTTGATTTTTCTGAAATTAAGGTGTTCTTCCTATATATTGTATTTGGAAATTTTATCTTTTCAAGTTTTACATGGAATTTAAGTTTCAAATAGGGTATACGGTGAATTAGAAATTAGTAGATAGAAGATAAAATTAGTAGATTAAGTTCAAAATGAAAAGTTCTGAATGGCAAAAATACATCTTTTTAATGGGAGAGCATCTCTTTCGTATTTCTTCAAGCAGATATATAGCCCTGCTTAAGCCAACCTAAAGCAAGTTGGGAAACGTTTAAGTGGATTCTATATTATGCTGTATGAAGGATGATAATGGAAGTCAGATGGGTGTTGACTGAAATTTCACCTAAGCCACTAATTAGTTATGTGGTTTGTTCAAGTTATTTAGGATCTTTTAACTGTAGAGTCTTCATCTGGAAAATTGGGATAATAATATTTATCTTATTTGGTTGTTATTAAAGATTAATTAATTTACATAAAACATTTGCCAGTGCTGCTGACACTGGACAATATATAGTAGAGCTTTAAAAATGATTTATTTTTAGATTTTATTTATTATTTTTCAAAAGTAGTCACTTAATTTTATTTACTGATTGATAATTATTATTAATATTTTAATTTGACCAGAGAGAGAGAGTGAAAGTGAGAAAGCAAGTCATCATGTCTGGGACTCAAACCATGGTTGGCTATGTGGAATTCCAGCACCTTAACCACCATGCCACCTGCTGGCCTCTATTATTATTATTTTTAATTTTGCTATGGAGTACGTGTGCTCACAAGAGAGAGATAGGGTGGAGTGAGGAGGGAGAAAGCAAGCTACCAGGTCTGGGACTTGAACTGCAGTTGAGCATTTGAGCATCCAGCACCCTAACCACCATACCACCTGTGGTAGAATTTTACATCATTATGATGTTATCAACCATTCTTTTTTTTTTTTTAATTTCATAGGCAGACAATGAATATCAAATTGTAAAAAGAATTAAAAAGTCCTAAGTCTAAAAATCTCTGGCATTCTTCTCAAAAAAATATGATATAAAAGTATACTATGACTATCAAAGGAGAAGCATTTTAAACAGTATTTTGGGTAGTGTTTATTATTTTTTTAAGTTAATAAACTAAAACAGCTTGGGTTGTTTTCAGTGTTTTAAAATTACTTTTCTCCTATCCATGTAAACGATAATATACTAGTAATTTGAGTGAAAATGCAAAATAAGATGGATAAGACTCTTAAAATGGAATAATTCATTTTGTAATTTTTTTGTATTTGTATAATTATGTTCATTCTTTCATGCTCATTAAGAAATCTTAGAAACATAAATGATACGGACTTACTGAGTCATTCGATCATTAACTAATTGAGGGAAGTGATAAACAGACATTCTGTTAGCATGTTATATTGAACTTGTCTGGAATTTAGTCTTTTTTTTTTTTTTTTTGAGATTTTTGCTATAGAGTTGTGCTCATCAGAAAGACAAGAGAGAGAGGGACCAGCAGTTAACATAATGGCTATGTTGCTGGACTCCCACGTAGTCGACCACGGTTCGAGTCCCGGACCCGGTGGCTTAAACTCATGCCGGGCACGTGTGTGTACGTGCCCAAGATCCCGAGAGGAGAATGGAGGAGAAGGGATTGCTGCCTGGCCCTCCCCCCCAGGGGGGGGGGCGCGTTCTCTCTGCCTGTCTGGCGAGCACACGCACCCTATAGCAAAAACCTCTCCAAAAAAAGAAAGAAAGAAAAAAAGAAAGACAAGAGAGACAGAGAGATAGAAAGTGAGAAATCACATCCCACACACCCCAGGGTGGATGGCCACACCACAATACCCTCTCCTCCATTCTCCTCTTGGGATCTTGGGCACGCATGTACACACACCCAGTGCGAGTTTAAGCCACCGGGTCCAGGACTTGAACCACGGTCGATTACATGGGAATTCAGCGGCATAGCCATTTTCTCATGTGGTAAATTTTAATCCTCAAACATTTGGTTGTTAGCATTGACTCCTGTTAGTTTTCTTTTTCTTTTCCTTAGGAGATTTTTGCTATAAGACGTGTGTGCTCTCTGGGGAGACAGAGAGGCAGAAAGTGAGAAATCACTCCTAGGAGGGATGACCATGTCATAATCCTTTCTCCTCTATTCTCCTCTAAGGATTTTTGGGGATGCACACGTGCCGGGCATAAATTTTAAGCTGCTGGGTCTGGGACTTGAACCGGTGATGTAGACATTACGCCATCTGCTGTTTTTCAAATTGTAAAAAGAATTAAAATGTCCTAAGTCTAAAATCTCTGGCGTTCTTCTCAAAAACTATGATGTAAATTACTCCATGTTTTGTTATTCTCTTTTTTGAAGAGTCTCACTGTGTTGTGATTTTCCCGCCTCAGCCTCCCACCTGGGACTACAGACACTACAGACACTCACCACCATGCGTAACCTTTTTATTTATTGATTGATTGATCAATTGTTGGTCAAAGGGTGTGTGCGCTTACGAGAGAGAGACAGAGGGAGAGAGGGAGGTAAAGCGAGACAGCACCCCTTGTGGAACATGGTCACGTTGCAATTCCTTCTCTTCCAATTCTCTCTCCCTTATGGATTTTGGACAAGAACACACATGTGCTTGGCATATTTTTCAGGCTGTGGAGTTCAGACTGGAACCATGTCGTCAGCCATGTGGAATCCAGCTGCCTTAACCACTAGACCATGGGTCAGTTCCTATCCCTGGCTTTTTTTTCAGACAGGGTCTTGTTGCCCAGGCCCGTCTTGGGTTTATGATGTTCCTGTCTCAGGAATCCTTGAGTCAGTGGGCTTAAAAATGCAGGCCACTTTACCTAGCCTTTAGGTTGGACCGAGAACCAGACCTGGGCTTCCCATGTGCTCCCAACTGGCTGAGTACAACACCTTAGCTGGGTGTGCCACCACTACTGGGCTCTTTGCCATGTGACTTTGACCCAGTCTTTATTTAACCTTATGAGTACGTGTTAGTGGACGGTTAGTGAAATCAGGAATTATGATATATATTTTAGAGCCTAAACTAGAAATGTATTGATTTCGGTGAATATATATGCCAGTTTTATATAACTGACCACCTACCCAATCCCGCTACTGTTATAAAAGTGACTCATAGATTCATTGGCTGATGTGTTCAATTATTGTTGATAGCTGACACTGAGTCACATGAAAGCATTTGCCTCTTTAAGTCTCGTGGCTTCTGACATATGTAAAATTTTACCAAGTAGTATTTTTTTAAAGAATTTAATTATTAATTCATTTATATTATTTTGACTAGACAGAGAGAGAGAGAGAGAGAAAGTGAGAAAGCAAGTCGCCACCAGGTCTAGGACTTGAACTGTGGTCAGCCATGTAGGAATGTCCAGTGCCTTAACCAGTACACTACCTGCTGATCCCCCCAAGTAACATGTT
This sequence comes from Tupaia belangeri chinensis, assembly GCF_000334495.1. Lineage (NCBI taxonomy): Eukaryota > Metazoa > Chordata > Mammalia > Scandentia > Tupaiidae > Tupaia > Tupaia belangeri. Next base: position 701,966 of record NW_006209381.1, read on the forward strand.
TTTATTTTTAGAAGTCATAATTTACTTTAGATAATCCAAGTTTCAGTGACATCTCTATTCTTCAGTGATCTTGAAGTAGTTCAACTTCTTTAAAGGCTTATTAACCTTTAAATTATAAATGTAACATACAAAAACTAATGACAGTGTTTTATTTTTTATTTCTGTCTTCTGGCCTCTGATAATTGTCAGTGTAAGAGTTTCCCAGATGTTTGGTCACTCCTATTTTCCACCTTGAAATGAGCCCATTGCCGTGAGGAAGTTTGAAGAACTTGATTTTTTTTTAATTTAGCAAAAATCAACCACAATAGGACACGTTTTTACATTATCATAGACATTTTTCAGAAAGCCCAAAAAATTGCGTTGAGAAATGAGTACATTACATCGCTGTAACGTCCACTCAGATACAAGTGATTAAACAAGTAGTGATTTAACTATGTTCTTGGCAAAAACAACTGGGCTCTTTGCCATGTGACTTTGACCCAGTCTTTATTTAACCTTATGAGTACGTGTTAGTGGACGGTTAGTGAAATCAGGAATTATGATATATATTTTAGAGCCTAAACTAGAAATGTATTGATTTCGGTGAATATATATGCCAGTTTTATATAACTGACCACCTACCCAATCCCGCTACTGTTATAAAAGTGACTCATAGATTCATTGGCTGATGTGTTCAATTATTGTTGATAGCTGACACTGAGTCACATGAAAGCATTTGCCTCTTTAAGTCTCGTGGCTTCTGACATATGTAAAATTTTACCAAGTAGTATTTTTTTAAAGAATTTAATTATTAATTCATTTATATTATTTTGACTAGACAGAGAGAGAGAGAGAGAGAAAGTGAGAAAGCAAGTCGCCACCAGGTCTAGGACTTGAACTGTGGTCAGCCATGTAGGAATGTCCAGTGCCTTAACCAGTACACTACCTGCTGATCCCCCCAAGTAACATGTTTTTATTTTTAGAAGTCATAATTTACTTTAGATAATCCAAGTTTCAGTGACATCTCTATTCTTCAGTGATCTTGAAGTAGTTCAACTTCTTTAAAGGCTTATTAACCTTTAAATTATAAATGTAACATACAAAAACTAATGACAGTGTTTTATTTTTTATTTCTGTCTTCTGGCCTCTGATAATTGTCAGTGTAAGAGTTTCCCAGATGTTTGGTCACTCCTATTTTCCACCTTGAAATGAGCCCATTGCCGTGAGGAAGTTTGAAGAACTTGATTTTTTTTTAATTTAGCAAAAATCAACCACAATAGGACACGTTTTTACATTATCATAGACATTTTTCAGAAAGCCCAAAAAATTGCGTTGAGAAATGAGTACATTACATCGCTGTAACGTCCACTCAGATACAAGTGATTAAACAAGTAGTGATTTAACTATGTTCTTGGCAAAAACAAAAACATCACCTAGTGGAAGAACGAGAGCTGGGTCCTTCTAGTGGTATAATAGTGGAAGGACACTTGCACGGTTACAGGGCTACAGTGACAGCTGCCTGCAGTGTCCACCATCTTGCACGGCAGGCGGTAATTTATCCATGTGCTTCCTGTTCCTTCAAATCGGAGACAGTAGGGGGGCGGGTCTTCCAAATCCTACATAATTGCAGGCGTTTTAAGCTATCATGGAAGATTTTTCCTTTTAATATTGTCCAAAATATGGCTTTTTAAAATATATTGGGCTTATCTACTCAACAGAGCTTTTAAATACCATGCTTAAAATATGTATCTTCTTCCTTTTCTCTCTGAAATGATTAGTTTATTATTTTCATATTCCAAGGCACAGGTGAAGGGTAACAACAATTGAATTTCTTTGGTTGAGTAAGGGCCTAATAAAAATAATGAGTCAAATCATGTCTTTTGTATTAGCATTCCTAACTGTGGTCAATACAGTAGCTTAAAATGTAGATTTGGGTTCAGTTGGGTTTTGTACAATTGCTTTTAGTAGCTGCTTCATTTACAAATCTTTTTGGAGTATTTTTATTCATTTGCTTACATGAATGATCCTGGCTCATGTTAACCTGAGAAGAGACTTGAGGACTAAGAAGTAAAAAAAGTAGCTACTGCACAACTGAAGAGGCTGCTTTAAAACTTCAGGTTGAAGCCCCGAGTTATCTTCAAGAGAGCTCTTTAGTTTTTGGTCAGAAGCTTTTTTTCTCTTACATAATTCTTGAAAAGCAACCATACGAAAACAAATAGACAAGGTAGCAACTTTATTTCCTAACACAGAGGCTTAGAAACATCTTGTTAGAATTTTCTTGAAGCAAGAGTAAATATGTGATTTCATCATAGACAGGATGGAGAGAAGACGACATTCTAGCACTGGATTGAGTTTGGTCAAGCCAACTTTGGATCAGCAAATTCCATTTAGTAGGCATATGTTCTTGCCACTAAACAGAGATTCCAAAGAGATGAAAATGAGCCAAGAAAAGTTAAAATTCATGGGACCAGCAGATGGCGGAATGGTTATGTTACTGGACTTCCATGTAGTAGACCATGATTCAAGTCCAGACCCAGCGGCTTAAAACTCACGCTGGACATGTGTGTGTGCATGCCCCAAATTCCAAGAGAAGAATGGAGGAGAAGGGATTGTGGCATGGTCATCCTTCCTGGGGGGAGGGGGGTGACTTCTCACTTTCTGTCTCTCTATCTCTCCAGAGAGTGCACATGCCCTACAGTAAAAATCTCTTTAAAAAAAAAAATTAGGAGGACCAGCAGTTGGCATAATGGCTATGTTTCTGGACTCCCATGTAGTAGATC
>NW_006209381.1:704984-712764 GCF_000334495.1 Tupaia belangeri chinensis
GGCATGATAGCTAAGGGGGCTGGACTCCCACATGGCTGACTGTGGTTCGAATCCCACACCTGGCAGCTTGCATTCTTACTTTCCATCTCTCTCTGTCCCTCTCTGGTCAAATTAGAATAAATAAACAAATAAAAACTAAATAAAGTCAAATAAAATAATTCTTTAAAAAATTTATTATTTGAGTAGATGCGATGCCCTGTTAGGAATTAGATAACGCAAGAACATTTGAAAGCTTTGGGTTTTATCATTTGCTCTTTGGATCATGCTCATGTTTTCTTTTAGTCAAAATGAGTTTTCATTTCATGTATCACTGGTCTCCTTGCCTGTTTGTGTTCTATTTACTGAAAGAGATGCATGAGAGTTTGTGAGAAAAACTAAGATTTGAATGCGAAAAAAATTCAATGATGACAAAGTTTGTACAATGCCAAAAGTTGTCTGCTTATTTTTATTTATAATTTAAAATCAGTACAGATAACCTCCAAATAATAACAGGCTACATGTAGTATCATGCAAGGAGGATTATTTTGTGTAATTTCTCAAAAAGCTGAATTATACCATGAGGCATATTTTAGATACTGAGGTGAAATGGACATACTCCTCATTTATACTTTAATTATAATCATGGTAGACAGATTCTTTTCACTATACATTGCATTAAGCTGATGCAGACAGTGACCAGAACTTGAACCAATCATGGGATTCACTCTAATTCATTATAAAATGTAGGGCCCATTAATGTGGATTTCTTTTCCACTTTCTGTGTTTTTATTTTTAGAATTATTTAATTTAACTTAATTTATTTATTCATCTATTTTAATTTGACCAGAGAAGGACAGATGGAGAGAGACAGAAAGAGAAGAAAAGTGAGAAAGCAAGCCACCAGGTCTGGGACTCAAACCACAGTTGATCAAGCGAGAGTCCAGTGGCCTTAACCACCATGCCAACTGCTGGCGTCTTTTTCCACTTTTTTTTTTTGAGAGGATTTTTGCTACTGGGCGCGTGTGCTCGCCAGACAGAAAGAAAGAGACAGAGAGACAGAAAATGAGAAATCACCCCCCCAGGGGGGATGGCCACACCACAGTCCCTTCTCCTCCATTCTCCTCTTGGGATCTTGGGCATGCACACACACACGCCTGGCGTGAGTTTAAGCCACCGGGTCCAGGACTCGAACCATGGTCGACTACGTGGGAGTTCAGCGACATAGCCATTATGCTAACTGCTCGTCCTTCTTTTTCCACTTTCTTAAAGAAAGAGTAAACAAAGCTTCTACTCTCGGCAGTCCGATTTGTTTTTCTGCCATGAAAATGGTCAACTCTAAGTTTCAAACTACGGTGACCGTGCAATTTGATATTATATATAGATATATTTTTAAAGAATCACCTATTTATTTAATTTCATTTGTTTTTATTATTTTTTAATTTGACCAAATAGAAACAGAGAGAGAGAGAGAAAGGGAAGCAAGAAAGCAAGTTGCCAGGTCTGGGACTTGAACTGCAGGCCATGTGGGAAGCCAATACCTCAACCACAATGCCACCTGCTGGCCCTAGCCATTATATGGTTTTTGTTTCTAATTTTATTCAGAACTGATTGCCTCTTAGAAAAAGATGAAATCTTCCTTTCTTCATCATCCTTTTGTTTTGTTCTTTTTTTCTCTCTTTTTATAGCTTTATTTATTTTTTGAGAGATTTTTGTTATAGAGTGCGCATGTTTGCTGGAGGACAGAGACAGAGAGAAAGTGAGAAATCACCTCCCTCTAGGGGGATGGTCATGCTGCAATCCCTTCTCCTCCCTGGATTTTGGGCAGGCCATGCATGTGGTCAATGTTGGTTTTAAGCCACAGCCACCAAACGGTGGGTAACTACATAGGAGTCCAGCAACATAACCATTACACCACCTGCTGGTCCCTCTATAGCTTTACTGAGGGGCCTAATTGACATGCAATGAGTACCCTGCATTTTTTGCCATAGGGTGGGTGCCACCATGCCCGGCATCCCTGCATTTTTTAACATTCTATTTTTCCTCTCTTTTTCTCTATTTTGTGATTTGGGCCAAAAAGCTGAAAACAGCTACTTTATGGTGTATATTTTAGTTATTGCATGACCCACTGCATGTTTTCCAGTGAAGAAGCAAGAGGTAGAGCAGTTTGGCCTGTGAGTGTGGAAATCAGGATTTATGTAGTATCTGCATTTGTGAAGTCATAGTTAGACTGGACATAGGATTTCATTGCTGGAGATATTCTGTTCTCTAGCTTCAAATGAGAATAATAGGTACAGGGTTGTGTTAAGGAAGAAAGGACACCGTGTGGAAGGAACGGGGTGTAGAAGATGCAGCACTTAAAATGTTAGCTATTGGAGACCAGCAGGTGGCGTGGTGGTTAATGGTGCTGGACACTCCCACACGGCCGACCGTGCTTCAAGTCCTGGACCTGGTGGCTTGCTTTCCCACTTTGCCTCTCTCTCTGTCTTTCTCTGATCAAATTAAAATAAATGAATGAATACATAAAATAAAATAAAATAAATAATTCTTTAAAAATTGTTAGCTATCATTATTAGGTAGAATCATTTCTATTTTAACGGTGGTTTAGCCAAAATGTGCACATATCTCCAACCTCAACCTACTTGCTCTTTAGAAAAAGCTATTGATCTTTTGAACTCTGAAAGCTGTAGCAGCACCTGGTCAAGAAACTCCTGGATTGGTAGGCTTCTGCGCTGAGGGTCACGTCTGATTAGAACTGACATCTTTGACTTCTTAAAATAAGTTTGTTCTCAGCCCGCTCATGCCCTCCACGCTATCGTTTCTAGAATTTCAAGCCCTCTTACTTAAAATACCACAGACACTACATTTAGTTTACGCTGACGATTAGTACAATGAAGAAAAATGAAAAGTTCAGACATTGCTAATTTTCTTGACAAGTGCCCTGGACATGGATACAGCCACAGAGATTTAAAATGATGGTGATTCCACATGGTCTGTGGCCTGGCACCCCGTCCTTGAATTGTTCCTCTTCCAGGAGGATGTGCGCACAGAAATGAAGAATGCCATGGCATTAACGTCATGATGTAATGTTTAACAAGGGTATTTCTGTGGTTGGGATCTATAGGGGACACTCCTGCTTCTTTGCTGCGGTAATTCATGAAGCACTAACTAAGAGGAAATCTGTGTGTGTGTGTGTGTGTGTGTGTGTAAGCTTGCAATAATTTATGTAGTCTGACCTTTATTTTTAATTTTTTCTTTTTAGGTTTTTGCCATAGGGCAGGTGCAGTCACTGGAGAAAGACAGAGACAGAGACAGGGAAAGTGAGAACTCACGCTCTTCTCCCCCCCAGGGGGGATGGCCATACCACAATTCCTTTCCTTCATTCTCCTCTTGGGATTTTAGGCATGCATGCACATATGCCTGGTGTGATTATCAAGCTGCTCTGTCTGGGACTCTAAAACCATGGTTGGCCATGTGGGAATCCAGTGCCTTAACCACCATGCCACCCGAGACCTTGGTTGCCCACAAATCTGTCCCAAGCTCTTAATATGAAATTCAAAAGACCCAACTGGTGGCATGGTGGTTAAGGCAGCTAGATCCCACATGGCCAACTACTCAGTTCAAGTTTTGGACTCAGCCACTTGAAAGATATGTTAGATATGTGTGTGGTCCCCAAATGTCAAGAGGATAATGAAGGAGAAGGGATTTCAGTGAAGCTACTCCCACCACTCGAGGGTACTCTTTCACTTTCTCCCTTCTCTCCCTCTCTGTCTCTCTCTGGTGGGAGCACGCACCCTACTGCAAATTAAAAAAAAAGAAAAAAAGAAAATTAATATAATTAAAATTTAATTTCATAACCTTATAGACTTTTAAAAGATCAGTTTAAGGTCCTTCTATAATAGTGCAAATATTTCTGAGAAGGAAAGTAAGAACTAATACTTAATGAACTATTATCTGAGTTCTTTGCATATTTATTGTTATAATTTTGCATAATGCTGCCCCTAATGCCCTAAAATGACCATGAAAACTACTTAGGGGTGGGAACCAGCAGTTAGCCTAATGGCTATGTTGCTGGACTCCCACGTAGTAGACTGTGGTTCATGTCCTGAACCCGTAGCTTAAAACTCACGCCGGGTGTGTGTGCGTGCGTGCCCAAGATCCCAAGAGGAGAATGGAGGAGAAGGGATTGTGGCGTGACCATCCCCCCTGGGGGGTGATTTCTCATTTTCTGTCTCTATGTCTCTCTCTGTCTGTCTGGCAAACGCACGCGCCCTATAGCGAAAACCTCTCAAAAAAACAAAAACGAAAACAAAAACAACCAAAAAAACCAAAAACTACTTAGGGGTGTGGCGAGCGAATGTTAGCCAGGAGTATACAGATCCTGAATGAGGGTGTCTGTTGGGTGGGTGGGGTGGGAGTTAGGGAATTCTGAATCATTATTGGAGTGGCTGGTTTTGTCATATGTACAATTCAGTAGAGGTTCTATTTGACCACTTTGAGTTCACATGGGACCATATAACCCTAGAGATTTTTTTTTTCTTTTTTTGGAGAGGTTTTTGCTATAGAGCACGTGCGCTCGCCAAAAAGAGAGAGACAGAGAGACAGAAAGTGAAAAATCCCCCCCCCCCCGGGGGGGGACCACACCGCAATCCCTTCTCCTCCATTCTCCTCTTGGGATCTTGGGCATGCACGCACACACGCCCAGCGTGAGTTTAAGCCACCGAGTCCAGGACTTGAACCACGGTCAACTATATGGGAGTCCAGCGACATAGCCATTACATCAACTGCTGGTCCTTCTTAGAGATGTTTTTGTTAACACAATACTGTCCACAGTACTGTGGGGAGTCAGAATGGAGGTGAAAGTATGTATCTAATTGGTGGAGGCCTCTCAGCCTTTTCCTCCACGAATAAGCCAGCTTCCATTCTGTAAAGTTTTCCATCTCTGTGCTGTTCTCACTTCCTGGATATTTTAGGGAGTGAACTCTAAGTGGAAATACACTGAACTATCAGAATAGCAAAGGAAGTCATGTATTCTGGACTATTTTCATTCCAATATTACATTTTTCCTATTTTCTCTTGAGAATGTTTTCTTGGTGTTCAGGCAGAGTTTCAAGATGAATAGAGAAAACAAACAAAGCCTCAAGATTCTCTAAACAAATTTCTCTTATTAGGATTTGAAAATATTTTTGAATTTCTTTTCATCTGTTTTACGAGTTTAAACTTTCTGGCTAGGTCTGCATATTCTTTTATATTTTTTTTCCCATTTGAACTTGAAATTATAATTTTCACTATTGTATTGGCTTTGTTAGAATTATTATCATTATTATTTTTTAAGGCTTTGCCATGGGACTTGTGCATTCATCAGAGAGAGACAGAAAGATACAGTGAGAGGGAAAGAGAAAACACCCCACCAGGGAGGATGGCCATTTTGCAATTCCCTTCTCCTCCTGTGATTTTGGGTATGCATGAACACAAACTCTGCATAATTTTCAAGTCACCAGATCTGGGATTTAAATTGCAGTCAACTATGTGGGAGCCCAACGCCTTAACCACCATGCCACCTGCTTGCCCCTAGAATGATTTAATAATTTAATATTGAATGTTAATACAATCTTTGGTACAAAAGTCTGACCCTAAGTGTCAGAAAGAAGATTACTGATGTCTCTGGGTGAGGGCTTCATGCCAAGATGTTCATTGACCAGCACAGGCCAAATGGCGTATTCTCAGCACAATAACTGAATGTTCTGCTTATTCTATCTCCTAGTTAATAAAAAATTTAAAATTAAATTTCACACCTTTGTTGGGAAAAGTGTCTTTTAATGTTTTGCTCTGGAAGAAAACTATAAAGATAGCAAGTCACTGAACTGAGTAAGAAATAACAGGTTTTTAAAAATAAAATTTTAAATTTTTATATATTTATTTTTTTTGGAGAGGTTTTCACTATAGGGCGCATGCGCTCGCCAGACAGACAGAGAGAGACAGAGAGACAGAAAGTGAGAAATCACCCCCCAGGGGGGATGGCCACGCCGCAATCCCTTCTCCATTCTCCTCTCGGGATCTTGGGCATGCACGCACATGCGCCCGGCATGAGTTTAAGCCGCCTGGTCCGGGACGCGAACCATGGTCGACTACATGGGAGTCCAGCGACATAGCCATTATGTTAACTGCTGGCCCCAATAACAGGTTTTTAAAAACAAACTTTTTCATGAAAGTAATTTGAATCCTTTACTGATGTTTGTGCTAGAGTGGATCCTAAGCTCATTCCAATATAGAAATAAAGAAACAAGTCCTCTTTGGGATGCAAGCCTTTTGGTTATGGATTTGTAGACTCTGAAGCCACATCATAACTTCCAAGCTTTAATAACTTAGAATACCCTAAGGAAGGAAAACTTAAGCATTCTTAATTAAAAATAAAATGTTTTATTTTTAATCTGATAAATATTAAGATCTCTAAAATTATATTTGTTTTGGGCTGGCCACATATCACAGTGAATAAGTGCTATGTATTGGAAGGCAGGTCTCACATAGTCTACCATGGTTCAAATCCCATCCTGGAGGCTTGAAAAACACACTGGACACAAGTGCATGCCCAAAAGCATGATGGGATAGAGAAAGGGAAGAAAAGGGATTGCAGCATGACCACACTCCATGGGGGTTGCTCTCTTTCTCTCTCTCCCTGGTGAGTCCATGTGTCCTCTGGCAATAAAAAAATAATTCTTTTTTGGCTTTAAATTATTTTTTTAAATAGAAATTTATTTATTTACTTTAATTTGACCAGAGGGGGCCAGAGTGAATGAGTGAGAGAGAAAGAGAGAGAGAAAGTGAGAAAGCAAGCTGCCAGGTCTGGGATTTGAACTGAAGTTTGCCATGTGGGAATCCAGTGCCCTTAACCACCTTGCCACCTGCTGGCCCAGCTTTAAATTCTTGAACTCGGGCACTATTTCTTATAAATTTCTTCCCCTACCTCTAATTATTTTTATTTTTGAGATATATATTATAAAGTCTGTTGACTTCTTAACTACACTGATACTGGCTAAACTAAAATAACAGACATTCTCATTTAATCTTGACAGTACTCCCGTGAGATGAGAGAACTTCTCTTCTTGTTTCACTGAATGAAGAAACTTAAGCATGATACTCTGATTTATCTCCACAAACAAGGAACTAAAAATTCTGACACTGCATGTGGTGTCAGTTAAGTGAATGTGGTGAGCCCATAGACAACTCCCAGTTTCCTTGCGGTTGTGGTCGACCAGAAAGCTGAGTTCTAGAAAAGGGGATCGGAGAGGATTGATGGTATGTCATATCTGGGCCAAGGCTTTTAGAAACGAATGTGCCCACTCTATGTTTTTTTCTACTTTTGCCGACAGGGTGAAGTTTACAAGAAGTCCTTTGGAGATGCAGGTCCCACAAGATAGAAAGAGCCTTTGTCAGGGCCAGCAGGTGGTGTGAAGTGCACTGGACTCCCACATGGCCGACTGTGGTTCAAGTCCCAGACATGGTGGCTTGATTTCTCTTTCCTTTTCTCTCTCTCTCTGTCTCTATTTCTCTTTGATCAAATTAAAATAATAATAATGATGATGAATAAAATTAAATAAAATAATTCTTTAAGGAAAAAAGAAAGAGCATTCATCACTGATTTAACATGTGGAGAAAATCGGCCATTGGACCAGGAACTCCTATGGTGGATGTGCTACAAATTCACTTCCACCATGTCTGAATACATTTTAGATTTATTTGTTAAAGAAGCTCCTGCTATATTAATGTGTGCTTATTTTTATCTTCTCCTTGCTTCCCCTCTTCT
>NW_006209381.1:712779-722447 GCF_000334495.1 Tupaia belangeri chinensis
TTCCAGTTTTTTTAAAGAATGATTTATTCATTCATTTAAATTTGACAAGAGAGAGACACATACACAGAGAGGGAAAGTGAGAAAGCAAGCCTCTAGGTCCAGGACTCGAACTGTGGTCACCCATGTGGGAGTGTCCAATGCCTTCACTGCCATGCCACCTGGTGGCCCCCATCTTTCCCCAAATTTTATAACTGATTCTTTTAGAGACACTTTATTCGGTTTCTATTTGCTATCACCTTACGTGCTTATCTTCGTTTTTCCTTTACTAACCTTTCCATCATTTCTGGCATATGCTCATTTTACTGATTATGGACTGAAGAGAATTTGTGTTACTGTCATGTTAAAAAGAGAGCAATACGAAGCTTACAGCTTCTTAATAGTTTTTTGAAAAGGGTGCTGATTGCCCTTTCAAGGCATTTTATGAAAAGTTCAAAATGAAGATTCGGGCCAAGAAATATGTATTATAATTATGTGGTTAGTCCACTACTTCATCATTTAGGGAAAACGTGATGTTCAGCAATTCCAGAGATACAAAAAGAGCACTGCTTATGAAGAGGAAAAACTGGAGGTGTATTCCTTTAGTGAAATCAACTACAAAATACTATCCAAGTCACTTATTTTCAGTGGATCTTGGCTTTTTTACAGAACAATTGATAATACTGTTTTCTCTGTATGAACAAACAGGTCTAATTCTCTCCACATATTCATTCTTTTTTTTTTCTTGGAGAAGTTTTTGCTATAGGGCGCATGCGCTCGCCAGACAGACAGACAGAGACAGAGAGACAGAAAGCGAGAAATCATCCCCCAGGAGGGAATGGCCACACTGCAATCCCTTCTCCTCCATTCTCCTCTCGGGATCCTGGGCACGCATGCACACACGCCCGGCGTGAGTTTAAGCCACTGGGTCCAGAACTCGAACCGTGGTCGACCACATGGGGGTCCAGCGATATAGCCATTACGCCAACTGCTGGTCCCAACATATTAATTCTTTTAACCCTCACAACACTAAGGGTGAAATTACTTTTGCCCTTTTTTAAATAAAAGAACATTAACTTAAAATTACTTGACCAAAGTCACTCAAGTAAGTGGTGGCCAAGTTGAGAATCAATTTATATGTGGGACTCTGGAGTACGTCCTATTAAGCGTTTTTGTAGTGATTCTCAAACTAGAGGGCGCTTCTGAAGCACCTGGAGAGTTTGTTAAAGCCCAAGTTACTTGGCCATGCCCCCTGAGTTTCTGATGCATCAGGGCCTGGGTGGGGCCTGAGAATTTGCATGTCTGACCAGTGTCCAGGTGTTGCCAATGCTGGGCAGGATACATGGAGAGAACCACTCTGTTATACTGTAACTATAACTGCCTTTCTTCTCCAGAATTTTAATCACCTATTTTTTTTTGAAGTATGTTCATTCTAATTCATTCAATTACATTATAAGAAAATGTTTTCAATGCCCACTTTCATATTTTAAAAACATAGCTTAAAATCTATTGAAATAAATTCTTCTTGTCTTTTACTTTAGATTCTTGAACCATTTTACATGAATTATAAACGAAGGGAGAATCGTCTTGTTTGAGCCACGTACCATACTTACGTGATAATAATACATTTTTCTTAGCTATCTGATTACCATTATTTGATTCACACTGGCACTTTCACATTTTATGTTTGTCTTTGGAAATACTTTAATTCCCTGTTTATATGCTAACGGATGTGGTTGGATTTTAATACTTGTCTCGTTTTCTACTTTTTAGCTTTTTTAAAGTGATATTTTTAGTTTCTTTGGAAAAATAAATCCCTCTTCAACATATTCTGCCCAGCTAGTCAATGAAAATGTCTAGGCGAGTCTGAATAACATTTTTGAATATTTCATTTAATTTCCTTTGCACATTTTTGTAGAATCAAAGATACGTTTTGACAGTTTAAAGAAAATAGAAAATGGAGACAGTGATATCAAGAAAGCATGAGAGAGTATGAAAGTATAGATTAAGAGAACCTATGGAAAATAAATGAATAGAATCTATAAAGAAAATACAAAAATATAAATTGCCTTATGACAAAAAATCTAAAACAAACTTACATATTTTTAATTTTTCTTGAAAAATATTATATATAAAATTACTATTATCTAATTATAAAATTAATATAAAATTATGATACATATATGCTGAGATTTAGTGCCTGGAGTGCTCTCAGGCAGTTAGGAGTGATTGTAAAAATAGCAGAATATCTCATACTGTTTTCATAGATTCTTCTACACATTTTAGGGTTATTTTTAGGAGATCCACATAATCTTGAAATATAAGTAAAATAAGTAAGCTTTAGTAGAAATTGATGAAATAGAAACTTCAAAATGCTGGTTTTACGGATGGTCAGGGTTTTAGTCTGTCTTGAGGATCTAGGAAGTAGGTCTTTCTCAGGACTGTTTGCCTTCTAAAGCATTTGGGAGTTTGGATTCATGACCAGGGAGAGAATTCTGAAATACAAGAAGGATGTAGGTTGGAATGGTCAAGGACGAAAAAAAAAAAAAAATTAAAAAGTAAAATAAGTGAAAGGAACATATCCTAATTAAAACCACTTTTCTATCTTTTAGAAGCCCCAACTGCACACAGATGAAAGCATAGCTGCTTGTTTTATTAGTTGCCTAACCAATCAATACCATCCTGGAAGCAACAACTGTATAAACACCAAGCCTCCAGCAAACGCTTTGTAGAGCCACCTGCACTCTGATCTAAAATGAACCGGAGTGACATTTCAAACATTCTCATGAGAAGTTTTCTACTTTCTCAGGATACAACATTCCACATTGCCCATAAGATTATTAGACTACGTTCCGCAGCATTTTCTAATTCTAGTATGTGCAGTGCAATGTTTTCGAATCATAGAAAATATGTTCCCCCTTGATTTTGAGCTTATAAAGCTCTGATATAATGCTGTTAGTAGCTCAAAAAGAAAAGAGTAATTCAGGAATTACAATCTGTTCTTCGTTATCACTATCGCATGGGCGCCTGGGCCATATTATTATTTCTTTCTTTGTTTTTGGTGTGTTTTCACAATTAGAGTCGTGACTAACAAGGCTGTATTTTGTTATCAGTTTATCTTCTTGGGAACAACCAGAGTCATGCAAAATAGTCAGGTCTTTGTGTACATCCAAACCAAATTGTGCTTAAAGTACTCAAACTTGGAAATAGAGTTGTTCCTTTGCAATAAAACAAAGGTATTATCTGTTACTGCCACATAGCTTAAGCGGTGTGAAAATTTTGGTTAGCATTGTTACAAGTAGTTTTTAAAATAAACATAAGTAACAATTACTGTCCACTTTATGCGAAACAGTGTGATAACGTTTTACTTATTGACTTAGTTAGCATTTACCAAAACAACATGAGGTAAATACTGTCATGATTTCATGAGGAAACTAAAAATTAAAAAAAATTAAACAATTTTCCCAAACAACTCATAGTCTGAGCACAAACTGGAACACAGTTTAACATCAAAGCTTGAGTTAAAAGAGGAATATTTTTCCACTCAATGGTGTTTTCAATAGCTATACACTAACCACTGAGTCAATGATCTGTTTACTGTGTTTTAGCCTTTTAAGTATAAGATGACACGTAGTGATATCTATCTTTAGTAGTAAAAATCCCTCAACCATTAATTAAAATAAAATCCACAAGTGAATTTTATGGTAAGGAATGCATACTATTTACATAATTTATCCCTGTACTTAGACTTTCATAGGTAGTCTCTAAGATTTTGTCAAATATAAAATAGAATTTTTAGTCTGTCTTGAGGATCTAGGAAGTAGGTCTTTCTCAGGACTGTTTGCCTTCTAAAGCATTTGGGAGTTTGGATTCATGACCAGGGAGAGAATTCTGAAATACAAGAAGGATGTAGGTTGGAATGGTCAAGGACGAAAAAAAAAAAAAAATTAAAAAGTAAAATAAGTGAAAGGAACATATCCTAATTAAAACCACTTTTCTATCTTTTAGAAGCCCCAACTGCACACAGATGAAAGCATAGCTGCTTGTTTTATTAGTTGCCTAACCAATCAATACCATCCTGGAAGCAACAACTGTATAAACACCAAGCCTCCAGCAAACGCTTTGTAGAGCCACCTGCACTCTGATCTAAAATGAACCGGAGTGACATTTCAAACATTCTCATGAGAAGTTTTCTACTTTCTCAGGATACAACATTCCACATTGCCCATAAGATTATTAGACTACGTTCCGCAGCATTTTCTAATTCTAGTATGTGCAGTGCAATGTTTTCGAATCATAGAAAATATGTTCCCCCTTGATTTTGAGCTTATAAAGCTCTGATATAATGCTGTTAGTAGCTCAAAAAGAAAAGAGTAATTCAGGAATTACAATCTGTTCTTCGTTATCACTATCGCATGGGCGCCTGGGCCATATTATTATTTCTTTCTTTGTTTTTGGTGTGTTTTCACAATTAGAGTCGTGACTAACAAGGCTGTATTTTGTTATCAGTTTATCTTCTTGGGAACAACCAGAGTCATGCAAAATAGTCAGGTCTTTGTGTACATCCAAACCAAATTGTGCTTAAAGTACTCAAACTTGGAAATAGAGTTGTTCCTTTGCAATAAAACAAAGGTATTATCTGTTACTGCCACATAGCTTAAGCGGTGTGAAAATTTTGGTTAGCATTGTTACAAGTAGTTTTTAAAATAAACATAAGTAACAATTACTGTCCACTTTATGCGAAACAGTGTGATAACGTTTTACTTATTGACTTAGTTAGCATTTACCAAAACAACATGAGGTAAATACTGTCATGATTTCATGAGGAAACTAAAAATTAAAAAAAATTAAACAATTTTCCCAAACAACTCATAGTCTGAGCACAAACTGGAACACAGTTTAACATCAAAGCTTGAGTTAAAAGAGGAATATTTTTCCACTCAATGGTGTTTTCAATAGCTATACACTAACCACTGAGTCAATGATCTGTTTACTGTGTTTTAGCCTTTTAAGTATAAGATGACACGTAGTGATATCTATCTTTAGTAGTAAAAATCCCTCAACCATTAATTAAAATAAAATCCACAAGTGAATTTTATGGTAAGGAATGCATACTATTTACATAATTTATCCCTGTACTTAGACTTTCATAGGTAGTCTCTAAGATTTTGTCAAATATAAAATAGAATAAAATATCTTAATCTGTTGGTCCAGCTATGATGACACAGGCAGCAATGCTGGAAGCCACGGGGAGGCTCCGGGATCGTGTCCCGAGTTTATCTGATCATGATGGGAATGCCCATAAGCAAGCCTGTGGTCCTGGCTGGCTGTGAGGCCTGGGAGAGAATCGGGACTTAAAGATTCTGTCATTCTCACTCTCAGGAAATGAGTGGATAGACGTTAAAAATACACCAGTTGTTAAATAAATAAATAAATAAATAAATGAATTCTTTAAAAAAAAAAAAAAAGAAAAAGGGACTGGCAGGTGGCATGGTGGTTAAGGGTGTTAGACTCCCACATGATCAACTACAGTTTGAGCCCCAGATCTTGCAGCTTGCTTTCCCTCTCTCTCTTTCTCTGTGTTCCTCTCTGGTCAAATGAAAATAAATAAATCAATAAAGTTAAATAAAAATAATTCTTTTAAAAAAAGAAAAAAATACACCAAATTTAGTAATTTTAGTATTAATAATTACAGTTTTACTTGTATACTACTGAAGTGATTGTACGTTAATCAAAATAGTAGTTGTTTATTTGCACCTCCTGGGTGACAGATATTAATTCATTGATTATTAACCCATTAATGATAAATTAATTAATTCATCGACTTAGTTCATTAATAGGTGGAAAAAACATGGTGATAAATATAATAGATGCAAACTTCTCTTTCTTTTTCTTTGATTTTTCTCTTTTTTTTTTCTTTTGGCCATTGAGTGCATGCTGGAGAGAGACAGAGAAAGAGACAGTGAGAGAGAAAGTGAGAAATCACCCCCAGGAGGGATGGCCATATCACAATCTCCTCTCCTCCATTTTTCTCCTAGGATTTGGGCATGCACGCACACCCAGCATGATTTTTAAGGCACGAGATCTGGGACTCAAACTATGGTCAGCCATGTGGGATTCCAGTGCTTTAGTCACCATATTACCTGCTGGCCCCTCAAACCTCTCTTTCATGGAATTCACAGTTTTACAGAGGACACAAGCAAATTATGGAAATAATTATTTAACTATCATTTTGATAAATGTCAGCAAGGAGAAGTGCAGAATGCTTGCAAAACCCTAAATCCTGTACCTCGCCTGAGATGGGATTTGGGAGATTTCTCTAAGGGAATGATACCAAGTTAAAAATACAGAGGAGAAATTAGTTGGTAAAATAAGGGTAAGGAAGAGCAGAAAAAGTTTTATCTTACTTAATTCCTTTTACCCCATGTGTATTTGTTGACATCTTGGAAGGACCAGAGGTAGGAAGCTTATAAAGTTTAAGAGAGAAGGCCCTTTGAGAAAAAGAGTACAAAAATAACTTGCTCTTATAAAGTTTTACAGAAATCTTATAAAAAGTTTTATGAACATGTTGTGAAACTTAAGCTTCATTATCTTTTTTTCTTAAACATCACCAGAGGGTTCAAGTCCTTGCCAGAGAGAGACAAAGAAGCAGAGAGATAGAGAAAGAGGGAAAAGGAGAAAGCACCCCCTAGTCCCAATGTGGTCTTGCCCTACAATCCCTTCTCTGTAACTACTCCTTCCAGTTGGGATTTGGGGCATACATGCACATGCATCCAGCATATTTTTCAAGCATCCAGAACTGGGATTTGAACTACAGTCATCCATGTGGGAACCAGCTTCCCTAATCACTTGGCTACAGGGCCAGGACAACCTTCATTATCTTTATAGTAACTTTGTTACAGATGATTCTCCTCATTTTATGTACAAGAAAACTTAATGCAGTAAGTGATAGTACAATAGTATTCAAATTCAGGTCTTTTTGGTTCCAAAGTCAATGTTTCTTTTTCTTTCTTTCTTTCTTTTTTTTTTTTCTTTTTTTTTTTTTTTTTTTTTTTTTTTTTTTTTTTTTTTTTTTTTGAGAGATTTTTTGCTATGGGGCACGTGTGCTTGCTGGAGAGGCAGAAAATGAGAAATTACCCCCAGGGTGGATGACCATGCTTCAATCCCTTCTCCTTCATTCTCGTCTCAGGATTTTGGGCACACAGACACATGTGCCTGGTGTGAATTTTAAGCTGGTGGGTCCAGGACTCAAACTGCAGTCAACTATGTGGGAGTCCAGCAATATAAACATTACACTATCTGCTGTTAACTCCAAATCAATGTTTCTAACAATTCTATTATACTTTGTGAAGATGGTTCATTAGCAAATCCAAAAATTATGTCATACACTTAGCCCTGGAAATGACCACATTTTATTTATTATTCTATTCACCTCAGCACAGCTCAAACAATTGAAATATAATGTGTTCGAAGTATAATAACTTTCTAAAATAATACGTGAAAATATAAACAAGTTCACATCAGAATTAGGGAAAAACAGGAAAAGGGAGGATAGGGTGAAGGATGCATGAGGAAGGCCTGAAGATTCCAGGAATGTTCTAGAGAAAAGCATTCTGCCAACTAGATAAGACCTAGGGTAGTGGGCTTCTCTGAATTCCATAACCAAGAAATTCCTTCTTCTTTCTGTCCTTAACAACTCTGAAACTCTGAGGTAATGTGGATCTAGGAAGAATATTAGAAATTTCCCCTACTTAGATTTTGAGGAAGGTGCTGATGGTTGTAGATAGGACAAATCACCTAGCACATATTTCTGTAGTTTCGCATTTTCTTTTTCTTTTTTTTTTTTTTTAAGACTTATTTTATTTAACTTTATTTATTTATTTAAATTTCACCAGAGAGGGACAGAGCAAGAGTGTGATAGTGAGGTAGAGAGAGAGAAAATGAGAAAGCAAGTCACCAGGTCTGGGACTCAAACCACAGTTGGACATGTGGGAGTCCAGTGCCCTTAACCACCATGCTATCTGCCAGTCCCTCCCCATTTTCAATTACCCTGAAGGAAAATAAGTGATAACCACCTCACACTTACATATGAGCATAGTTAGGGATACACCCCCTCTGTAAAAGGGGATTTCAAGAAATTACCTTAGACTGTACAACATACTTTTCACTCCTTCAATCTAGTCCCTAATTCTCCTTCTCTGTGTGTCCATGGCTAAAATTCTCTTAACTGGAGGCAACATTTTTTCATTCCACTGACTGAAAAACTCACAATATACATGGTACAATGCCACCTCATGAACTATTAGTTGAATCTCATTTGCCCTACTCAGAAATAGTCAAACCTTTCTGTATTTAAACAATCCAGAAAGATGTTACAAGAAAAAAGACCCAAGCTGGTAGACTTGGAGTTTCAAGCAAGAATAGGGACAAATGAATGCGCTACAAAGAAATCTTGTATTCCATGATTCACATTGCACTAAGTTTTCATGTTTATCTACACATAGGTGAACGCGAACGCACACAGCTATAGGCAGAGATACTTTTGGTAAGCAAGACGAAGGATATCATTGTTAGGCTGAAATGCTTTTGAATCTCCTGAATACAGATAGGCTGCTTCAGATTGACTCTGGAGCATCCCCTCCTTTTAAAGCAGTTAGCCATGTTGAAAGGAAACTATATCCCCAGAGAAAATACTTGAAAAGCAATCCACAGATTGAGGATAACCAACAAATCCAGTGTAGGAGAAATAAAAAGGAATCCACATTTAGACACGGGCTAGTAAATTTATAGAACACCAAGATAAAAAGGAAAATTATATATATATATATATATAAATGCCAGAGAGAAAAGAGCCCACAAAGGAATAGCAATTAGAATGAAGAATGATTTATCAATAGTAGCTCCGGGAGCTAGAAGACAGAGGAATACTATCTTGAAAGAACTGGGAGAAAAAGAACTGTCAACCTAGATTTCTGGCAATGCATCTTTCAAGAATAAGAACAAAATCAACATATTTTCAGAAAAATAAAAGCTGAATATTTACTACCAACAGAGGTTCACTTAAAGAAGATGCTAAAGGATATTTTTAGGAAGAAGATACTGACATTAAATAAAAAAGTACTAATGAAGAAGAATAATTAATACTAACTGATAAAAGAGTGATAATGATTTTATAGATAGTGTGTTCATAATATATAATACAACTCTGATTCTGGTAAATTTTCAGGTCCCACTAAGACTTCCAATCCATTCATCTTAATACTTTTCTATGGCCCTCTTCTTCTTTCTGCAGCTTAAGCATTGTAAATACCCACGTATACACCCTCCTCTCTCTTGTTTTTAGTAACTGGGTTTTCAATGGCAAAGCCATGAAGACCTAAATCTTGTTTAACTCTAAATCACCCTTTGCTCCATACCTGCAAGTCTGTAGTTGGATTGAAGGAGAAAAATAACCATAGTGATTAATTTCGCCTTCAAATTAGTGACCACAAAAACAGTATTTCAATACAGCCTGGTAATAACACTGCCTACCCATAGTCTATTCCCTCTACCAATATCTAGCTGATTACTTCTTTTTCTCTACTTTTTCATACCTGCATCACCTCCTGTGTAGCCTTAGTGTCTGGCACAATAGAATATCGCATACTATCGCATTGGGAAAATCAAAGCATTTTAAAGACTTTTTTTTTTTT
>NW_006209381.1:723401-730348 GCF_000334495.1 Tupaia belangeri chinensis
TATATATATAGAAATGCCAGAGAGAAAAGAGCCCACAAAGGAATAGCAATTAGAATGAAGAATGATTTATCAATAGTAGCTCCGGGAGCTAGAAGACAGAGGAATACTATCTTGAAAGAACTGGGAGAAAAAGAACTGTCAACCTAGATTTCTGGCAATGCATCTTTCAAGAATAAGAACAAAATCAACATATTTTCAGAAAAATAAAAGCTGAATATTTACTACCAACAGAGGTTCACTTAAAGAAGATGCTAAAGGATATTTTTAGGAAGAAGATACTGACATTAAATAAAAAAGTACTAATGAAGAAGAATAATTAATACTAACTGATAAAAGAGTGATAATGATTTTATAGATAGTGTGTTCATAATATATAATACAACTCTGATTCTGGTAAATTTTCAGGTCCCACTAAGACTTCCAATCCATTCATCTTAATACTTTTCTATGGCCCTTCTGCAGCTTAAGCATTGTAAATACCCACGTATACACCCTCCTCTCTCTTGTTTTTAGTAACTGGGTTTTCAATGGCAAAGCCATGAAGACCTAAATCTTGTTTAACTCTAAATCACCCTTTGCTCCATACCTGCAAGTCTGTAGTTGGATTGAAGGAGAAAAATAACCATAGTGATTAATTTCGCCTTCAAATTAGTGACCACAAAAACAATATTTCAATACAGCCTGGTAATAACACTGCCTACCCATAGTCTATTCCCTCTACCAATATCTAGCTGATTACTTCTTTTTCTCTACTTTTTCATACCTGCATCACCTCCTGTGTAGCCTTAGTGTCTGGCACAATAGAATATCGCATACTATCGCATTGGGAAAATCAAAGCATTTTAAAGACTTTTTTTTTTTTGCACATCTCTATTATCTCCAAACCACCTTCTTATTTAATACCATCCAGAGACTGTCCATGCTCTAATCGGAAATCATTCTCTTTTCGTGTGTGCTAGATCTCATTCCCTTTCATGTACACAAGGAAAACATTCTAACTAATTTCCTTCTGTCTCTTACACAATCGATTTCTCGTTTTCTAGTTGTACTGTCTTGGTTGCATGAATACATGCTATTTCTCCCACCTAAATTTAAAAAGAAAGAAAGAAAGAAAGAAAAAAAAACAAAGAAATAAACCTGAGCTCCACTCTCCTACCAGTTACCATCTCATTTTTTTTTTTGCTCCTGTTTAGTTGGTTTTGCTAAAGAGTTTTTTATATTTGTCTCCAGTTTTTTCCCCCTGTTTTTTGGTCACATTATTTGTTTGTTTTTATTATTTATTATTGTTGTTATTATTATTTTCAGATTAACTTTACATTTTACATAAAGTTCACATATGATGTATGCAACTTTTTTTAACAGATAATTTTACTTTTTTTGTCTGTGAAATGTTTCTTCCCTTTGCACCTCACACCCACCCTCTACCACCCAGTTCTTACCACTCACTCCCCTTGCTTACAGTCTCTTGTATCCTCATTTAGCCTCTCTACTATCATATCTTCAGATCTTTTAATTTCTGCCATACAATAGAGATATTTGGTACAAACTGAGCGGGGATATACGGTGTGTATCTTTCAAAGTCTGGCTGTCAATCACTCATTTCCTAGTTGACTTCATGGCTCTAAATAACAATGGAATGATGATCACTCCCACATTTGTACCTTGGGTCCAGATTTCTTCTCTGAAATTCAGACTCCAATGTGCATTTATGAACCCAACAGCTCAACTCAGATGCCTAATAGATATAGTAAACTCAAAGTTATAAAATTGAGTAGCTCATTTTAATTTCCTCATATTACTCCTCAGAATCAAATCTAGGTAAAGCTTTTTGTATCTCATCTAATAGCAACTTCAATCTTTCTTTCAGGTGTTCAAAATCAAATATCTGTAATTAACTTAGAACTGTCCCTTTTTCTCATTGCATGTCCAATCTATCAGGAAATTTATTCTGTTTCTTCAAAGCATCTACAGAATCAGACCACCCCCAGCTTGAGTTACTGCTGGGTCTCCTTTCACATCCTCATGCTACCCTTGACTCCCTCCCAGTCCATTCTCCAAAGAGCAGTCTTAGTTAAATGTTTATTTTTCTCTAAGCCTGAACTGAATTACAACATATATTTGTGTACTTTTCAAAGAAAAAAGAAAAAAACCCACACGTATGTAATATGCCCCAAATAATAGATTCATGTAAGATTTTTTCATTTTATTGCATGTAGAAGTGGCTTGTTTATCCTTATTGCAGAATAGTATCCCATGAAATGAATACCTCCAGTTTATTTATCCATTCTATTATATGTACATATATACATATATACGTATATATGTAGGATTATTGCTATGTGGAGTAGTGCTAATATAAACATTTTTATACATTTTTAATGCACATAAATATACTTTTCTCATGGGTGCTTTACTAGAAATGAAATTACTAAATTTTGGGATAAATAGTATCTGTATATTTAATTCTAGTATATAATGGCAAAACATTTTTTTCTTTTTCTTTTTTTTTTTCTGGAGAGGTTTTTGCTATAGGGCGTGTGCACTCACCAGACAGACAGAGACAGACAGAGAGACAGAAAGCGAGAAATCACCCCCAGGAGGGATGGCCACGCCGCAATCGCTTCTCCTCCATTCTTTTCTTGGGATTCTGGGCACACACGTACACCTGCCCGGCGTGAGTTTAAGCCACTGGGGCGGGGACTTGAACTGTGGTCGACTACATGGGACTCCAGCAACATAGGCATTACGCCAACTGCTGGTCCCAATGGCAAAACATTTTAAAAGTAACTTTATTAATATGCACTTTTACCAGAATATGTGAGAATTCAAACATTTTTTCTATACTCTCTGGATGACACTAGGTATTGTCAAATTTTTCCATTTTAGCCATCCTAGGTTTTATTTTTTATTAAAGATTATTTACTTAATTTTATTTATCATTATCATTATTGTTTTAATTTTCTACAGGGTGTGCATGCTCAACAGAGAAAGAGAGGAAGTAAGAAAGCAAGCCATCAGATCCAGGACTCAAACCATGGTCTTCCACATGGAAATCCAGTGCCCCAACCACTATGCCACCTGCTGGCTCTTATCCCAGGCTTTTAATGATTATTTCTCTATTTAAACATTTATTAGCCATGTAATACCCACTGCTATTTCTTAATAGCAAATTAAGTAATATTTGCTATTCAAATCTTTTTTGTCTTTGTTTCATTATATTGTTTTTTATTAATTTGTAGGAATTTTATATATTCTCTATTTTTAAATCTTGTACTTTCGTAATTTATGTGATTCTCTTTTTTAAAGAGTTATTTATTTATTTAATTCCACTTTATTATTATTATTTTTTAATTTGACCAGAGAGAGAAAGGGAAAGTGAGAAAGCAAGCTGCCAGGTCCAGGACCTGAACCTTGGTTAGTCATGTGAGAATCTAGCACCTTTAACCACCACGTCATCTGCTGACCCATTTATGTGATTCTTACATTCTTAGAAAACTCATACTGCTGGCAAATTGGTGCTTGCTAGCTGCTAGATCAGAGGTGCAAATTAGAAGGTCTTGGCTCCTCTTCCTGTGATCCTCCCCATGGTACACTTAGGCTTATCTTGACTTACTGGTTGGGATCTAATAATTAGTATTGCAAACGAACCAGCTAGAAATGTACAGCCCTTTGTTACGGACCCGGTGGCTTAAATTCACGCTGGACGCATGTGCATGCACGCCCAAGATCCCGAGAGGAGAATGGAGGAGAAGGGATTGTGGCATGGCCATCCCCCCTGGGGGGTGATTTCTCGCTTTCTGTCTCTCTGTCTCTCTCTGTCTGTCTGACAAGCGCATGCACCCTATAGCAAAAACCTCTAAAAAAAAAAAAGTATATTAGCAGAAAACATGTGAGATGGAATATATTTGAGTTATTTTTAGAAAGTGCTATCTTCCCTAGAACCCTCTTACATGTTTTTTGATTCAGTTAGGATCTGTGATCATTTCTATCTCTTTTTAAATTACAGGTATTAATAAGTTTTATCATCTAACTACGTATGTGTGTGTGTAGTCTTTTTTGGATCCATTTTTCCAAGGGTTTATTATCATTATTCCCATCAGAAAAACAACATCTTATGTGTTCAAAATTTTCTCTGTTGTTATCTTTTCTCGTTTAATTTCTGAATTTATTGGTAGTATTTATTTGTTTATTTTAAGGTATTTGCCATAGGGCATATGCATTTTCCAGAGTGACAGAGAAAGACAGTGAGAGGCAAAGTGAGAGATCACCCCCGGGGGGGGATGGCCACCCTGAAATCTCTTCTCCTCCATTCTCCTTCTGGGATCTTGGACACGCGCACAAACATGCCTAGCGTGAGTTTAAGCCACAGGGTCCGGGACTCGAACTGTGGCTGGCTACATAGAATTCCAGCGACATAGCCATTACACCAACTGCTGGTCCCTTGAAACCAATCTTTTGACATTGCAAACATCTTTCATTTGTTATCACCAAAGAAGGTCATGAAGCTTCTGGGTAAGGGAGATATCTAGTACAGAGAGTTGTGTGTCTGGTGTCTTTCTTTTTGAAATTCAAACTGTAGTCAGCCATGCAGGATCTGGCGTCTCTTAACCACTAGGTTACCAGCCGGCTAGAGTACAGGGAACTTTGACATGATTGCATAATGAAAGGATATATTGACTTTACAGACTATTCAAGGCTGGAATTTCCCCTTCCCTGAACCTCTGCAACTTTCGTAGCCTAAAATCACTAAATTTGTTATTACTATTATTTTTTAGAGGTTTTTGACCTTAGGGCACATGCACTCCCTGGAGAGACACAGAGACAGAGACAGTGAGAGGGAAAGTGGGAAATAATCCCCCCTTCACTTCAGGGGAATGAATGGCCACGCCTTAATCCCTTTGCCTCCATTCTTCTCCCAGGATCTTGGGCAGGCACGTACATGTACTCAGCATGGTTCTTTAAGCTACCAGGTTCAGGACTTGACCTGCAGTTGGCCATGTGAGAGTCCCATGACGTAACTGCTACAGCATCTACTGGCCCCTAAAATCACTCAATTTAACAGCGAAATTTTTACAATATTTTACTGCATGAAATTTGTATCATTTAGGGCTAGAAAGGGTTTCAGGGCTAAAAAGGGGTTAGAGACTTATTTAAGTTTTTCAAAAAATCTTTGAACATGTATCATTGAAGTGAAAAAAATGTGTATTTTATTTACACTTAATCACTATATATTTTAACAGTGTACAACATGGTTTTTCTTAGCATGCATTCAGGACATATCAGTTAAGACAAAGACATTACCATATACATTATCATCAGCAGATGGCTTTTCATTTAATGATGGTTAGTAAGAGCTCAGGCTGAAGATGGTTGGCATCTCAAAACCCTCTGGTGGTTAGTAACTTTCCAAAGATTATCTTAGCCAGGAGTAGTGATGTTGGTACTTCTTGAGAAACTCATCTGGAAACTGTTTTCAAATTCACATTTGCCCAATATCTGCCTGTAACTGCATCCAAAGAATAATGGTTTCTTCTTCTCCTCCTTCTTCTGAATCTCGTATGAGTGTTTCTCATTAGAGAGCTTCTAACTCAGAACCATATGTGGACGGAGGCTCTGGAAATGTAGCTGTTCGCTGCTCTGTTGAGAGACGCTTAATAAAAAGAGCTGTGATGTTCAGCTGACCATAGAGAGCTAACAATTGTTTTTTCTCTATCTGCATTAAAAAATATTGAGGAAAAGGTACATTTTTTGAAAAGTAAATCATAATATTCAGAGCATAAGCATATTGTTTTATTGTATTTATCAATGCATGTGATAAATGGATTACAATAGAATATATGTCTAAAAGTCTATCACAAAAATATTACAAAATCATTTGCTATTAATAGACTGGACTAGATCTTTGCGTTTATAATTATTTTTTATTTTTTTGGAGAGGTTTTTTGCTATAGGGCACGTGCGCTCGCCAGCCAGAGAGAAACATAGAGACAGAAAGCGAGAAATCACCCCCCAGGGGGGATGGTCACGCCGCAATCCCTTCTCCTCCATTCTCCTCTCGGGATCTTGGGCACGCACGCACATGCGCCCGGGCGTGAGTTTTAATCCACCGGGTCCGGGACGCGAACCACGGTCGACTACATGGGAGTCCAGCGACATAGCCATTACGCTAACTGCTGGTTCCCGCGTTTATAATTATTAAAGTGACCTGTTTGTAGAGGATTCCAAGTGATTTACAAATCAGAAAGGGGAAATAATCAATAGAGAAGATCTTTCTTTTTTTTTTTTTCCCAAGAAGATCTTTGTTGAGAATGCTAGTGTGATTTTCAAATGGCCGGGTCTGGCACTTGAACCACAGTCAGCCATGTGGGAGTCTAGTGCCTTAACCATCACATCACCTGTGGCCTGCTCTTGAATATTGTTTTTCTAGAAAAAAAATTGCTGTAGGGTAAGTTCACTCATCAAAATGGGGGAGTGGGGTGGGGAGTGAGAAAGCATTTCCTGGGGGATAGCTATGTCACAGTCCCTTCTCCATTCTTCTCTCAGGATTTTGAGCACATATGAGCATGTATCTGGCATATTTTCCAAGTTACCAGAACCAGCATTCAAACTGTTCTAAATGGAAACAATATTTTGAATAGATTTGCCAAAAAAACCTTGACATTTAAATAAATGTAATAAAAATTAAATCTTGTTTAAAAACTAATATGGACAATTCTAGAAACCAGTTTTAATATATTGCTTTGTTTTTCATAACAAAAAGTTTTTTTAAATTTTTATTTTATTTCCTTTTTATTTTTTATTTTTTTCATTTCATTTTCTTCCATATATTCAAACACATTATTATTTGTCTTAAAAAATGAATATTTAAACAGGTGAACATTTCTCCCTAGTACAGTTGATAAAACTACGAAGTATCTTTTTTTTTTGTTTTTTTTTTTTTGTTTGTT
>NW_006209381.1:730440-768979 GCF_000334495.1 Tupaia belangeri chinensis
CCCAGGGGGGATGGTCACGCCGCAATCCCTTCTCCTCCATTCTCCTCTCGGGATCTTGGGCACGTACGCACACGTGCCCGGCGTGAGTTTTAAGCCACCGGGTCCGGGACGCGAACCACGGTCGACTACGTGGGAGTCCAGCGACATAGCCATTATGCTAACTGCTGGTTCCCAAACTACGAAGTATCTTCAACAGATAATACCACATCTCTTTGTGCCATTAATGCTTTGCCTCCCTGACCCTCCCCCAAGTGTCCTTCCTCAGACCCTCCTCTTTCACACACCCTATCTCTGGTATTTACATCTATATGCTGTGTTTCTATATCCTTTAGACAATTAGTTTCAGTCATAGAGTGCAACCACTGGTATATATTAAGTGCATAACAAAATGTTTTATTTTAAATGTTAAACAATTGCAATCTGGTGAACCTCTAATCCTAAATTGGTCTAAAATATGCTAGACTCTCTAAGTTTATGAACTGTTTCCATTCACTTGCCACATGGTTCCAGCTGATGATCTAGAAGATAATTAAACTGATAATGTCTGCAGTTAAAAAAGAAATAGTATTCCGTGGAGTATATGCGCCACACTTTTTCAATCCATTCACTTGTTTGTGGACATGTGGGTTGGTTCCATGTCTTAGCAATACCTACTGTTAAGTCCTTGAGTTTAATATCTATCCATTTCACTGGAAATTCATGAGGAGAAAAAAGCTAGGAGAACTTACATTAATTAAGCCAGCTAAATTTGAAAGTTATAAGTGTATACATTCTGTCTTTATCAATAATGCCATTTCAAGTTTAGGTTAGTGGATATGCAATCTATGAAAAACATTCGAGCCTTCAAGGAATTACTGTATATCCTTATATACCTTCAGGAAATGTTTAGCTCAGGTGGTTGCAAGTTAGATATTTATTAGAGTAATTATTGCTTTAATAAATGTAAGGGAATTGACTAGTCACCATTCTTTGCAAAGCGTTTCCTTAATTTTATTCCCAATCCCTTATTATCTGGTTATAAAACAGTGTAATGTCAGTCATATGATAACATATAATTAAACTTAAATTGGACTATACCTTTTAGTGTAATAAATAGGTTCACAGTTGCTGATATCCTACATATATTATTTTTCCAGTTGTGTTTGGTTTGGATTCATCCCACCAAGTATATGAATTGAAGAATTATAAGGAGATTCATATACATTAACTAATTTTTTTCTCACACATTATATTTGAACCAAGAAGGTGCAATATTTTACATTTTAATGACGTTCTAGTTTTTTTATACTTTCTGAGTGTGGGATTAATTATAGTATTATAAAGTTTGTTTTTTTTTTTCCTCCTCTGAAGTAAGACGTGACCATTTAATTAAAGAGCTCAAAGATCTCAAGTAGAGAAAGATCAGATATTTCAAAAAGAAATCTATACAATCTACCATGATGAAATAGTCTGAAAAACAAAAAGCCCTTTGAGTGGTCCCATCCCACTGTAGAATCAAACCATTTTGCAAAAGCATCTTTCCCCTTTTTTGTCCCTTTGCTGACAACCCTTCTGTATTTTATTTGTATGCAAGTGAATGGCAGTTTATTGTGTCCCAGAGGACACGGTATTAATGATCATTTGCTTCCTGCTGTGGGGCCTGTCATAATTTTGTAGTCAGAAGAGTGACAGAAGTAACGGCCAATCAGTATGCTAATACTGCTTGAGAATGGATAGTTAGTCCATTTTAACCAAGGTTTTTCTGCCAAATCCTTAGGTAATTTTCATTAAAAAATGCAATTTTTGATAGCATTGCAAATTGCTAGATGGAACCCGTTGCAGAAACCATATATTTCTTTTGTGTGGCAGTCAGACTTCTGTCTCAGCAGGTGTCTTCTGGTGCAAAAAAGAAAGACTTCTAATCTGAAAGCCCATTTTGGTCAGCAAGAATCACTCACTAAAACATTCAGCAATTTGTTATATCAATATCTTAACATGGAGAATTCTGTGCAGCATACAGAAATTAAATCTCGTCTCTGCCAAGTAAAGAGAAGAGAGGGTCTTTAAAAATAAGCGCTGGAAACCAAATGTAAAAAATCCTGCAGATTTATACGCTATGATGTCATTCGTTTTCCTCTTTACTGTCCTATTTCTTTCTCCAATTTTCCTGTCTTATTTTATTAAAAGAAACGATATGCCTAAAAACAATAGCTTTCTGTGCTAGTATATACCTATTTAAATATTTAATTAGCCATCTTGTAATGTACAGCCTATAGTCAGTGTACACTTGACTAGAGAAAAAAAAAAGAATTTCATAAAATGATTTCCGAGTGTTTGCACAGCACGTGAACACATGATTACAGAGAGGATTAGTGGATTAAGGTATCGACAGTTGGCGGCCTTAAGGCTACAGATAAAAAGAACTCCACTTTCTCTCCAAAGAAAATCACGTTTTATTCTTACCCACTACAAACACTGCCAGCTATATAAGTTATAAACAGAATTATTTTCAGAACACTATTGTCACTTAAATATGTTCATCATAGAAAGCAAAACAATAATACAAAACAAACATTTTGCATAGATGTAAATCTGTATGAAATACAAGTAATATCATTAAGCACCGGAAATACGTTTGAGGAGCTCTGCTTGACCCCTGGGGCTGGAAGAAGAGTTTGTTTCTATATATTAAGATTCAAGTACAGTTATTTCAGCATATAGACTATAGGGATGATTCATGTTATAATTGAAAAAATATTCAATATATTTTAGTAAAAATTAAACGAATATTATATCAAATGCAATTTTACTTTTTGAGACACAGAGAAACAAAACTTGTGTGCTGTCTGCTTTTTTTTAATGTATGCAAATTTTCCTACATTACAGAACAACCTAGCTTCCACAATCTCATATCCTATAAACATTTTACTGTTTTATGAAATGTTTGTAATAAATGTGACTGATGAGTCTTTTTTCTTTTCTTTTTTACTACAGCCTATTAGAAATACACTATTTTGTGATTAAATACTTAGGGCTAAGTCAATTTCAAGTAAGGATATTGCGTGATAAAAAAGTGACACAGATGCCCAAATACTTGGTTAATCTATTTGAACTTATTTGAATATTTATTTTAAATAGTGTTTTTTCTAGTTTACAGAGATTTTTGCATTTTGATTGGTTGCAAACATTTCTAAAAATACTGCTCGTGTGGTTTGGGGCAGGAAAATAGCTTGAAGCTGCACACACACAGTCACAAGGGTGAATAGCTATAATTATATTGGAGTGTATCCAAGACATCAGCTTTTCTGTTTACACTTACTGCCTCTTCAAATTTGTGTGCACCTCAAGCAAACGTACTGTAAATTGATTTTAATACTAAAGATTGTTGACCTCGATAACAGTTTATTGACTATTTTTCACATTGGCGTTATCTTCTAAAAATAAAAAATTAAGATAAACATTGATAGTAGCAAATTAACTACAATTTCTTACTATAGCTTTGCTCTTTGAGATTTAGAATGTTGGGACCAGCAGTTGGCATAATGGCTATGTCGCTAGACTCCCATGTATCCTACCACCGTTTGAGTCCCAGACCTGGTGGCTTAAACTCACACATGCCCAAGATCCCAAGAGGAGAATGGAGGAGATGGGATTGCGACGTGGCCATCCCCCCTGGAGGTTGATTTCTTACTTTCTGTCTCTCTGTATCTCTGTCTTTCTGGTGAGCGCAAGTGCCCTATAGCAAAAACCTTTCAAAAAAAAAAGATTTAGAATGTTTATTGGCAGGGTGAGCAAATGGCTTAGTGGTTATGTCACTGGACTTCCACATGGCCAACCGTGGTTCGAGTCCCAGACTTGGTGACTTGAAAATCATGCAGAGCACGTGTGTGCATGACCAAGATCCTGGGAGGAAAATGGAGAAGAGATCACTGCATGGCCAACCCCCTGGGAGGTGATTTCTCACTTTCCCTCTTGTCTCTCTCTTTGACTAGCCCACGTGCCCTACGGCAAATATTTTAAAAAAGAAAAAGCTATTGGCTTAATGCAGAAGAAGGCAACTTAAGAGAATGTGAAGTCTTGATTCTAAGGTCTTTTAAAAATAGGAGTGTCTGCCATGGACTCTAATTGGAATAGACTACTGGTGTGTCCTAGGAACTACTCTGGAAATAGTTTATGTCCAAGAGGCTATTCTAGGTTGGACTTATAAGAATATGAATGAAAGCAACTTTTGAACTACTTTAGTGTTGGAGAAAGCAAGGTCATATTTATATGGATATTTGTTAAAGTATAATTTCACCATGTAGGCCTATGAACTACTGAGTTTTCTCTTCCTTTATAGTTAACATTAAAAAGTAGATATGGGGACCAGCAGGTGGCATGGTGGTTAAAGGCACTGGATTCCCACATGGTAGACCATGGTTCAAGTCCTGGACCTGGCGGCTTGCTCTCTCACTTTCCCTCTCTCTCTTTGTCTGATCAAACTGAAAAATAATAATAATATAAATAAAGTTAATAGTAATAAAAATAAAGTTAAATAAAATATTTTTAAAAAAGTAGATATGTTGATCTGGCCACTATTAAAACCAGCAGCACTATTGTGGAAAAAACTGGCAATATCCCTTTGCATGTGTGTGTGTGTGTGTGTGTGTGTGTGTGTGTGTCTGTAATATGAAAATCTTGGTGTTTTGTGCTTCCTGATTTCTGGATTCATCCCTTTAGAATTTGTTCTTTGATTTTGTCTGCTGACTCTGTCTTGGAATTGTCCTCCCTGGCATCTAACCTTTGGATTTTCTTTTAGTTTACGTTCCTTTGGAATTTTACACACCTAATTATAGGCTGGTCTAGAAATGCCCTCCTTCTCAGGATTCTAATCTAACCCAATTTTTGAGTTTAAGAAGAGGCATAGGGCAAGAAACAGGCCAGATGATAGTCTATGCCCACACACTCCTGGTGGCTGGTTTAGATTCATCTTCTTTCAACAGGTGTGGTCACCGAGTTTGGAGTCCAAAGCCACAGGTTTTTATACGTTTTACTCTTTTTTTTGGATTCAATTATTTTGTGTAAATCTTCTTTTAAGTTGGTAAGCATGAAGGTCAGAGCAACAGCAAATCTTAGAGAGAGATTTCACATTAAACACCTTTTTATTCCTTTTCAAACAGAAGAATTTACCCTTTGTTTCCATATTTACTAAGAAACACCCCCTTTTTAAAAAATAATTCTTTTATTTAACTTTATTTTAATTTGATTAGAGAGGGACAGAGCAAGAGGGAAAGGGAGAAAGCAAGTTGCCAGTTCCTGGACTTGAATTGCAGTTGGCCCTGTGGGAGTCCAGCGCCCTTATCCACCACGCCACCTGCTGGTCCCAAGAAACATCCTTTTAAAAAATTCATTGATTAGAATTAAAAATGCTGAACGGATTTGGAAACTGATACATTGTTTCATGATTTTCAATGACATATCTAGGTCAAGATGATATGTAAGATGATATACAATATATAAAGGATAAAGAAGAAAACGAAAATAGTGTACCAAACACCGCTTTGAATAAAAGCTGGGATAGCAATATTAGTAGAGACAGAAAGGAGCAATTTGTTGTGACAATGGTCCAAGAAGGAATTACTATGGTGTCCCTAAACAATGCAGCCTAGAAAAAATATAAAGGAAAAACCAACAACAGTAAGGACAAACGGAAAAACCCATATGCACCTCATACCTTCATACAGGGTCATAGAAAAGAGCAACCAGTCAGCTGATCAAACCTTTTCTCACTATAACTAGTTATTCAAGGTCATGTAATACTGCAGGGTAATTGATTTTGCTTGGATTTGAGGCCCATCTGTCATTAACTACCTGAATGACCAGAAAAGTTACTTAACCTCTCTAGGCATCAATATCTTCATTTATCATTTAATATAATAGTAGAACTTACATTATAGGGTTGTTTGGAAGATTACAGTAGCAGTATATGTCTAGCACTTCTATAACTGTATTATGTAGGCAGTTGCTATTCATTTATGTGGTCACTCATTCCTTCACAAAAATCGATCCAGCTCTCTCCTGTGTTATTCACCCCTTGATTCTGGCACGGATCTAAGCACTGTGGAAACTTCTACAATGTATAGAAGGAGGATTTGTGCTACTGAAGAACTAATTGTCTGTTAGAAAAATGAATACGAATGCCCATATGTAATACATGATTACGAGGGATGGTTACATCTAGTGCTGGGGATAAAAATAGATGTACAGACACGATTTATTTTGTTATAATGTGGGGCACTAGGCTAGAGACTTTACACATATTCGTTCATTAATTCAGCTTCTGCCTGAGAAGATTTCACGCAGGAAATGATGAGAGGGAGTCTAGTAAAGGACGGGTTGGATCTGAAGCAAAGAGAAGGGAGAGAAGCACCTCATTTAGCAGGCTGTGGATAATTGAACCAGGAAAGCTGTAATGGGGAAAATACCGAACAGTTCTCTTGGTGAGAACACGCAGTGCATGGAAAGGCATGTGGATGCACGTCACCTGGGGGTGGGGTTACAGAGTAACCCGGAGCAGAGGTACGAACGACGTCTCTGTAATTTTGGTTGGACTAACACAATGGAAAACGTAATTGGAAGCAGACATCCAAAGAATAGTAACATAGGGACCAGCAGGTGGCGTAGTGATTGGGGTATTGGATTCCCATGTGACTTACTGTGGTTGGAGTCCCAGAACAGGCAGTTTGAAATGCATGCTGGACGCCCAGGCTGTCAAGAGGAGATTGGAGGAGAAGGGATTGCAGTGTGGCAATCCCGCAATCCCCCCCCGGGGGGAATTTCTCACTTTCTCTCTCTCTATCTCTCCAGTGAGCACCCGTGCCCTATAGCAAATCTCTCTCAAAACAAAAAAAGTAAAAAAAAATGTAAAAAGAATAATAAAAAGAATAGTAACATCATTATTTTTACATAATGCATATGATTATAACTATTTCCTGACATTTTAATACATGTACACATAGTGAAAAATCAAATTAAATCACACTAGGCACCATATGCATGACTTCAAATATTCATTGTTCTTTGCAGTGAGAACATTTAAAATCCATTCGTTTATCTATCGGATTGTCTGAAAAGTCACAACGCATTTTTGCATAGAGAAACAGAAAAATATGCCCTGACTTTTCTGACAATACAATTTTTTTTTTTTGAGAGGTTTTTGCTATAGGGCGCGTGTGCTCGCCGGACAGACAGAGACAGAGAGACAGAAAACGAGAAATCACCCCCCAGGGGGGGTGGCCATGCCGCAATCCCTTCTCCTCCATTCTCCTCTCGGGATCTTGGGCACGCACGCACACGTGCCCAGCGTGAGTTTTAAGCTACCAGTTCCGGGACACAAACTGCGGTTGACTACGTGGGAGTCCAGCGACATAACCATTAAGCTAACTGCTGGTCCTGACAATACAATATTTTGAAGTACACAATCCATTATTATAAATCCTGGCACCATGCTATGCAATAGAGGATAGGAACCTATTTCTCCTGGCTGAAACTTTGCATCCTCTAACTAACATCCCCCTTTTGTCTGTCCATTCCAACCCCTGGACTTGAGTAACCACCATTTTACTCTCTAATTTCATGGGTATAACTGTTTTGTTCAAAAAAGAAACCTTATTCATGTAGTTCTTCAAAGAGCTAGAGAGGGAGAGAGCACACCCCCAAATAAGGTTTCATCTCATAGTCCACCTAAGCCTCACTCAGCCTCAAATCATGCACATGCACATGCCTGGCACACTCAGGGACCTATCCCATAGGTCAGCTCATATAGCGTCATAGCGTTTTGCCACTATGCCACTGTCCGGCCTCTTGACTTTTAGATTCCAAATATAAGCAGGATCATGTGGTAGTTGTCCCTCTGTGTCTGGCTCATTTCACTTAGCACGATGCCTGCTAAAGCCATTCATGTTGTCCCAAAGGACAGAATTTCCTGCTTTTTAAAGTCTGAATAGGATTCCCTTATGTACAAACACCATATCCATTAAAAAAAAAAATCCGTTCATCTGTTGATGGATATGCAGGTTGATTTCTCATCTTAGCTGCTGTGAAGAATGCTGCAGGAACGTGGTGGTGCCGATGTCTCTTTGACATACTGATCTATGCCTTTGGCTAGGAGCCAGAAATGAAATTGCTGGATCATAAATAATTCTATTTTAGCTTTTTGGGGAGCCTCCATACTGTTTTCAAAATGACAGTACCACCAACAGTGCTCAAGGGTTCCCTTTTCTTCACATTCTTGCCAACATTTGGTATCTTTCATCTTTTTGACAAAAGTCAAAAGAATAGTTGTAAAGGGATATGTCATTCTGATTTTAATTTGCATGTCTCTGATGATTAGTGTTATGTTTTGTATGTACCCCCAAAACTCATGTGTTGAGATGTGGTTATGAGGGTACAAATTGACTCAGACCGTGTTGTTGAAAGTTGGGGCCTTCGGGATGAGGTTCGTATTAAAGTCATTGAGCAGGACCCTCATGAATTTGTCTTGGTGGTTTTATAAGAGGGAATAGGACAGGGGACCAGCAGTTGGCATAATGGCTATGTTGCTGGACTCCCATGTAGCCAACCAGGTTCAAGTCCCGGACCTGGTAGCTTAAACTCACGGCGGGTGAGTGTGCATGTGTGTGCGTGGTCAAGATCCCGAGAGGAGAATGGAGGAGAAGGGATTGTGGTGTGGCCATCCCCCGTGGGGAGTGATTTCTTGCTTTCTGTCTCTCTGTCTCTCTTTGTCTTTCTGGCAAGCGCACATACCCTATAGCAAAAACCTCTCCAAAAACAGAAGAGGGACTAGGACAGACAGGTACTCAGGGACACAGATGCTTTACTCTTCTCTCATCCACCTTCTTAATGTAATGCCTGGGACATTGTGAGACCTCATCAGGTGTGAGACCTCACCTTGAATCTCCAACCCCTGAGATGAAATTTTAGAAGTTTAAATATTTTCTATTAGCTGTAGGACAAAAATAGAACAATTACAGATGTTGAACTTTATGTTAGTCATTTATGTTTTATTTAGAAAAATATCTATTTGGGTTCTATTTTATTTTATTTTTAATTTGCTAGGAGCTACATTCACTCACCAACAAAGACAAAGGCTAATGGAAAGTGAGAAAGTACCCTTCATGGGCAATAGCCACACCATAACCATAATCTTTTCTCCTCTGTTTCTCCTTTTAGGATTTTGGGCATGTGAACCCATGCAGCAGACATGCTTTTCAAGTTTTGAAGTCCAAGATTCCAGTAGTGCAGTCAGCCATGTGGGATCCAAATGCACCAACCACCATGCCACTGACTGGGCCATCTGTGCTCATTTTTTTTTTTTTTAAGAATGATTCGTTTATTTTAATTTGACCAGAGAGACACACAGAAAGAGAGAGAGAGAGAGAGAGCGAGAGAGAGAGAGCGAAAGCCACCAGGTCTGGGACTCGAATTGTGGTTGGCCATGTGGGAGTGTCCAGTGCCTTAACCACATGCCATCTGCTGGTCCCTCATCTATGCTCATTTTTAATTGGAGTTATTTATGTTCTTTTTATTAATTCAAATTTCTTGTATAGTTTGGATATTAGCTTCTTATTCTATGTATGATTTGCAAATATCTTCTCTCAGTAGGTCGGTTATCTCCTCGCCTGGCTAATGGTTTCCTTCTGTGTGCAGAAGTTTTTAATTTGATACAATCCCATTTCTATTTTTTCTTTCACTGACTGTGTTTTTGAGATTATATCCAAACATCTCTGCCCACATCAATGTCATGTTTTCTTCTAGTAGTTTTGCAGTTTTAGATCTTAAGCTTAAGTTTTTAATCTTTTTGAGTTGATTTTATTGTATCATATGAAATAAGGGTTCGTTTTCATTCTTATACAATTGAATATCCCACATCTTTCCTCAGTGTTTTGTACTTTTCAATATCCAGAGCTTTCATCTCATTGGTTATTTACTTATTTATTTTTTAATTGCCAAAGGATGTGTGCCCTTGGCAGAGAGAGATGGAAAGAAGGAAAGAAAAAGAAGAGAAAGCAGTCCCAGTGAGGCATGGTCATACCCCAATACCTTCATTTTTCCATCCTGTCAGGACTTAAGGCAAACACACATGTGTACCTGACATGCAAACTTCCGGGGTTAAGATTCGAACTATGCAGTTGACCGTATGGCGCTAGCTCCCTTAACAACTAGGCCATGGAGCCAGAAATCTGACAATTTTTTCATCAGATGGTACTCATTTTTATCAGTAGTAGCCTAGTTGCTCTGGGTTAGGACTTTCAGTACTATGAATATCAGTGGTGATATTATCAGTGGTGATATTATGTCACCCTGTTTTCTTCCTGATCTTGGAGAAAAATTTTTCAGCTTTTTGCCATTTATTAGGTCATTGGGAAAGTCATGATGCATTTGGAAAATATGTCATGACTTTCCCAATGACCTAATAGTATGATGTTAGCTTTTCATACATCGCCTTTATTGTACTGAGGTACATTCTATGTCTATTTTTGGAGAGTTTTTATTGTGAAAAGATGTGGAATTTCATCAAATGCTTTTTTCTCTGTTTATTGAGACAATCATATGGATTTTGTCCTGCATTTTATTAATGTAGTGAATCATGCTACATTGTAGATGCTGAACTAATCTTGCATCCCAGGGATAAATTCACTTAGGTGTCACAAGAGACTATTTTCATGAGTCCTTGAACATGATTTGCTAGTAGTTTGTTGAGGATTTTTGTATTTATGTCCATCCGTAATATTAGCCTGTAGTTTTCTTTTCTCATAGTGCCCTTGAGTGACTTTGGCATAGATAATGCTGGCCTCATAAATTGAGTTTGGAAATAGTCTGTCCTCTTCAATTTTTGGAAGAGCTTGAGAAGGATTGGTATTAGTTCTTTTAATGTTGCTAGAATTCGAAACTGGGAAGCTATCAGCTCCTGGACTTTCTAGATGGGAGACTTTGTATTAGTGCTTAAACCTCTCTACTCATTATTTTTCTGTTCTGATTCTCATTTCTTTATGATTTAGTCTTGGTATGTTACATGTTATATGTTACATGTCTTTAGGAATTTGCCCATCTCTTCGAATGTCCAATTTGTTGGAATGCAATTGTTTGCATTAGTCTGTTATGATTCTTTGTATTCCTGTGGTTTCAGTCTCTCTGACTGGGAGATCTGCTACTGTGGTGAAAAGCGCCACTGTCCTTCCCAGAGCAGACTTAGGAGACCACAGTGGCACCCCCTGTGTGGTTAATAGTGATAGCCCTTATCTTTCTTCGTTTCTAACCATCTTCAGATGTTGTGGGTATGCCAGTCCCCTAGAGGACTCTTTCTGTGTGTGGTTATTCTTGTTTATTTATTTATTTTTTCACTCCATCATATTGCTGTAGGTTCTTAAATTGATCCTTGAGCACTGTCAGGGCAAATATCATTCATAGATAACAGTCTATATGGTTTATGATGTGTGTGTGTGTTTGTGTGTGTGTGTGTGTGTGTGTGTGTGAATGGGTTTCTTTTAGAAAAGGAAAGTTTGCATCTCCTATCTGACCATCTTGCTGACCTCTTTCCTCAATTGCTTAAATACTAAAGAAAATTATTAAAATGAAAACTCTAACAATGATAAATGAGGGACCAGCAGTTGCGTAATGGCTATGTCGCTGGACTTCCATGTGGTTGACCGCAGTTCAAGTCCTGGACCTGGTGGCTTAAACTCACACCAGTCGTGTGTGCGTACGTGCCCAAGATCTCGAGAGGAGAATAGAGGAGGAGGGATTGCAGCATGGTCATACCCCCGAGGGAGTGATTTCTAGCCTTCTGTCTCTCTGTTTCTCTCCATCTTTCTGGAGAGCACAAGCACCCCATAGCAAAAACCTCTCCAAAAAAAAAAAAATGAGGAAAGAAGCAGAAAAATTATACAAAGGAAATTAGAAATAGAGCATCAATGAAGATAAAAGTAATTTCCTTAAGTACTTTTATTATTTTATTTTCATAATTTTCACCAGAAGACAAATGCCCTCACCAGGGAGAAAGAGAGAGAAAAGGGATGAGAGAGGAGAGAGATAAGCAAGGAAGCACCACCTGTAGGGTGTCCTCTCATCCATTTCTCCCTCCTTTCAGGATTTTGGGCATCATGTACCTGGGCCCAGCTTGTTTTTCAAGCTGCTGGGTTGGCCATGAGAGATCCAGCCACCTTTATCATCACACCACCAACAGGGCCCAATGAAATAATTAAATTTTTTTCCTATGTTTACTTTTTCAATTAATAGGTAACTTTTGTTGCATCTTTAAAACATCACATATGGATCTTAGGGATATCCTGGCATTTTGCTTTGGTAGCTGGAAAACTTTTAGATCTTATTCTTCAGCCTACTGAAGTGTTCCCTTTTCAGATATACAGATACTATCCCCAAATATTCTGATATCCTTATTGCTAACTACTGTGGCTTGCCGAGTCACATTAGGTCCAGCTGGGATGCAGCGGCAATGCAACTCTCTGTGGTACTGAAGCCACGTGAGATAGACCTGGGTTAGCATTTCGATGTTTCCTAGTGCACACTAGGCGCGCATGCTTTTGCCTATAATCCTGGCTGGCACAGGCTGGGGGCGTATTAGAGCATCTAAATCCTGTTGGGAGTGCCTGTCCCTCTTTTTCTATTTCTCTTTCTCATAAAAGAAATAAACTTTAAAGCAAACTTAAAAAAAAAAAATGAGATAACTAGGACTGGCTCCATAGCATGGCAGTTAGGTATTGCCCAGAAGAAGCTGGAGTCTGCTTCCAGGCTGATCAGGGTCCTCGCTCTGGCCTTAGCTGCCAGGAAAATATGCCAGGCGTGTGCATGTCCAGGATCTTGATGTGATGAAGAATTTGGGGGTAAAGTGTTGTTAAGTGACCAGGTCCCTTTGAG
This sequence comes from Tupaia belangeri chinensis, assembly GCF_000334495.1. Lineage (NCBI taxonomy): Eukaryota > Metazoa > Chordata > Mammalia > Scandentia > Tupaiidae > Tupaia > Tupaia belangeri. Next base: position 743,335 of record NW_006209381.1, read on the forward strand.
AGGTGCTTTCTCTTTCCTGTTCTTTCTGTCTCTTTCCCACGTGTGCATGCATGCCCCCTCTGGCATTAACAACAACAAAAATGAAGTATATTGAGTGAGATTAAAAAAGACATTAAAGGTCTCAAAAGCCTGAAAGATCCCATAAATACACAGTATTTGAAATAAGATTGGAGAAATAATAGAAATACTAAAGTTTTATGAGAATTGGAAAAGAGGTATGAGACAAGAAATAAGATAACATATATAACTTAAACATAGACACTTTGGAAATCAACTAACAAATATGATTCTAAATGATAAAACATTAAAGCTGTTTCTATTAAAAACAGGAATAAAGCACAAATGTTCTCTTTTTTCCTTATTATTCAATATCATTTAAAGGTTTTACCAAATACAACAGCAACATAAAATAATTATTGTTAATATTTGGTCTAGAAATAGATACCAGTATGTATGGAAACCTGACATATGATAAAACATATACATATATATATGTGTGTGTGTATTAATGCTTTTCTTATTTATTTATTGTTTTTGGAGAGGTTTTTGCTATAGGGCGCATGTGCTCACCAGACAGACAGAAAGAGACAGGAGACAGAGAGCAAGAAATCACCCCTCAGGGGCGATGGCCATGTCACAATCCCTTCTCCTCCATTCTCCTCTTGGGATCTTGGGCACATATGCACACGTGCCCGGCATGAGTTTTAAGCCACCGGGTCCAGGACTCAAACCATGGTCGACTACATGGGAGTTCAGCAACATAGCCATTATGCTAACTGCTGGTCCCAATGCTTTTCTTATTTTTAAAGGCCACATGCAATCACCAGAGAACCCCTTACTGGGATATGGCTTTACCATAATCCTTTTGCCTCTATGTCTCCATCCTGTCAGGATTTTGGGGGCACAACACACACATGTCCAATTTTTGAATCTGCTGGGGCTAAGATTTCAGCCATGGCCAGTCATGTGGCACCTACCATTAATGCATAGCAGTTAACCATTGTGTAATGGGTTTGGCCCAATACAGATATTTTAATTTGGTGTTGAGGAGTCATTTATTTTTATTATATATTTCTAAAGTGAGGATATATGTACTATATAGCAATTAAACTGATTCTTCATCTTGGATAAGAACCTTACCAACATAGGCTAAACCATATATATAAAATATATTTTTAAAAACCTTAGGAGAAGAACATGAAAGGAGGAGAAAAATGTGAAAGAATGCTCTACTAAAATCTAAATTACAGTAATAAAGTTATGTCACTAATAAAGTTATGTCACTTTAGGCACTTCATATTGGGAAAATTAAGTTATAACACCTGCTGCTCATAGTGCTGTGATATTCTCGTACATTGCTGATGACAATGTAAGTTGTTACAGATGTTTTGATCAATAAACAGATCTTTATGATAAGCAATATGACACCTGGGACTGGATACAAGATAAATCAAAGCAACATTTAAAATTATTTTTCATAATTATGTCTATTGTAATATTTTTCTGGAAAAAATAAAAAGAAGTGACTCCTTATCAATAGGAGAATAATTGAATAAATGTTATATACATGGCATGGTATTCATACCATCTATAAAAGAAAGAGATGGTTTTCACATTAAGTAAGAAAAGCATGAAGTATACCACTGGAAAAATATCTTATTTTGAAAACACAAATGATAAATATGTATTTTTATAAGTACATATATTTACTGATCACTCTACTTTGTGTTATACAAACACCATAGAAGTTATAAAAAGTACACAGCAGATTCCTTAAAGGAGCTACCTGTATTCTGATAATCTTGGAGGACAAAGTATAAAACTATTGAGATTTTTTCAGAGAAACAGAACCAGTATAGATATACTAGAGGAGATTTATTATGGAAATTGGCTAATATGGTTATGAAAACTGGGATAGCCCATAATATGATGTCTGTAAGCTGGAAAAGTAGGAAATCCAGAGTTATATTCAGTCCAAGTTTGATACGATATCTCAGGTCAGAGATGGATGTCTTAGCTCGATGACAGCAAAGGCAACAACAATTAGGAGACAACCCTCAAAATAGGGAACACAATGGCATGTTATCCTCAGACAAGGGATTAATAACCAGAATATGCAGGGGATGCATGCAGCTCATCTATAAATAATAATCCCATTTAAAAATGCACAAATAAACTGAATAGACAACTCTCCAAGGAAGACTTACAAATGGCCAAAAGGCATGTGAAAAAATGTTCAGTCTTGTCATATGGGAAATGCAAACTAAAACCACAATTAGATACCAATTAATTCCAGTCAGACAAAAAAGAAAGAAAGAAGATAGAAAAAGAAAGACAGACAGACTAGTGCCGGTGAGGCTGTGTTGAAAAGGGAACCCTTCCTACATTGTTGATAGAAATGTAAATTAGTACAGCTGTGAAAAACAATGAAGTTTCCCAGAAACTTATGAATAGAACTACCATCTGACCCAGTAATCCCACTCTTTGGTATTCACCCAAAGGATAGGAAAACAGTTGGAAAGAGGCTTGTACATCAGTGTTTATTGCAGCATTATTCACAATTGCTAAGACATGGAATCAACCTAAGTGTCTAAAAACTGATGACTGTGTTGAAAAACCATGGCAACATATATATCATGGAATATTATTCAGCCATAAGAAACAATGAGGCGTTATCATTTGACTCAAACAGGATGGATATAGAAGCCTTAAGAGAAGTGAGCCAGACATTAAAAGACACATATTATTTATCTGCACTCAATAAGGACTGAAAGTCTGAACTATAGGCAGAAATGGAAAGATCTGAATAAAGGATAATAGAGAGGATAAGTATAGACACCCAAGACTATAAGGGAAGGGAGTGGATCATAGAGAGTGGGTTGGAGGGGCAAAGGGAAGAAACATTTAACAGACAAAAAATGTAAAGTTCACTGTTTAAAAAAAATTCTGTAATTTTTGCTCTATGAAAAAGAAAATTAAAAAAAGAAAAAAAAAAACAAATTCAGCCTTCATTCTTTTTTTTTTTTTCTCTTTAGAAAAGCAGTCAATGGATTGTGGCTGTCATTTATACATTGGTAAAGATGGATCTTCTTTACTCAGTCTGATTCATATGCTAATCTCTTTCAGAAAGATCCTCACAGACACACCCATAAACAATGTTTTACCAGTCATGTAGGAATTTCTTTAGCTTAGTCAAGTAGACACACAAAAACCTTCACAAGGCCAGTCACTGTGGTATAGCAAAAGTGCAAAACTTTTGACTTGGAGTCCTGGGTGATCAGACCCAGCACCCATACTAGCTCTTTCCTAGGCTTATGAAGAATTAGTGATGCAGACAGAGAGATGAGAGTAAAGCAGAGTTTATTTGGGCTTCCAATGCAATAGAAGGGGGCCTGTCTAGCTTGTTGAAGAGGAGGTGGAGGCGAGGGGTTTTTATCTAGTAGTGTGAGCAATTGGTTGCCTCTCTGACAAGAAAGTGGGCTTTAGAAAATACTTAGGGAGCCAGCAGGTGGTGTGGTGGTGAAGGTGCTGGACTCCTGCATAGACAGCTGTAGTTTGAGTCCCAGACCTGGTGGCTTGCATTTGTATTTTCCCCCTCTCTATCTCTGGTGAGTGTATGTGCCCTATAGCAAATTAAAATAATAAGTAATAAAATTAAATAAATAATTCTAAAAAGGAAATAGTTACATGGTAGGCTGAGAGATTTATTACCCTATTCTTCATGGGGTCAGCAGACCATAGTGTTCTGTACTTTTTGTTAAATTATAGCTACTAAATAGAAACTGTTGCCCTTAGCGACAGTCTCTATGCTGTCAGTTTTGGGCAGTGAAAACTTAACCACTGTGACTCCATTGTTGTGTCTTACCCTGTCTGTGTGTACTATATCTCTATCTCCTGATTTATTATGAAGAAGTCTTAAATTCTTTAGAGACATGTAAAAGGGATGTATATTGTGCATTAATCAGACCATAGAAGAAAAACACAGAGACTTCATTAAAAAAAAACACAGTGACTTCCTTTTAGGGCCCTAACCCTGTCTACCTGTAAGCGGATCTAACTCCTATCTCACTTTGATACTGAAGCCACATGGGATGGTCCTGGGTTTGAATCCTCTTACACATGCTGCGTGTGAGTGAGTGCCCATTATCCTGGCCGGCTGTGACTAGGGGTGGATTATGGTGTGAGGACACTGTTGGGATTATCTCTGTCTTCCTCTAGCTCTTTTTCTCTCTCAGAAGAAAATTTCTTACTCTTCACATCCTTAGATATTTAACCCTGAGCTTGTTCCTCTTATTGTGTTGCTCCCTCCCCTACCATTATCAGTATATATTCTGTTATTTTTATTTTTGCATTCTCTATTTTATGGTGTTTTAATTTTGTGATATTACATTTTAAGATTCTAAATGTAAGGCTTTTTTTCCCCTATAAATGTTGATATTTAAGTTTTCTACAAATGTGAACTGTATATAGTTTCCACCTTAATACAGATATAATATTAGGCAAATTTGATATAACATATAGGAAACATAAACTAAGTAAAAAAAGTTACATTGAAGAAATATATACCAATGAATTTAAGAAGTTCCTGGGAAAATTTTGCATTTTCACTATGACTGCATATTTCACAACAACTAGAAGAATGTCTTCAACTTAGTAGGCAATCAGTCACATATAATGAATTAAATATCTCAAAAAACTTTTGTAAGAAATTAGCATTTACTATATAAGCATTACATGTTGAGCTAATTGTTTTTCCCTTTTTAAAATCATCAAATGAATAGCATCAGATAAGGTCCCTCATACATGAGGACTATAAATAACACATTTCTATTGCAATACATATTTTCTCCATGATTAATTTAAATGTGAACAAATTTGTCCCTATAAAAAATAAGTCAATTTAAACTTAACATATTAATTGGGAAGACATCAGATCAAATTTACTAGGTTCATTAAGCTTAGGGAATTACATTTCAGAAATTTGTATTTCCTAGTAATAGGTTCCAAGAGTAATATGTAGCAATCTGTCACATATGTGTTTATTTATCATGCACATTGACATTAGAGATCAGAACAAACAGCTAGGTTTAAATAATTGTTCTCCTCGCCATCACACCAAGTGGTTATCCAAACTTCTAATGAAATAGGGCAGGCTGATCATGAGTCTTCTGTAAGATCGACCTCACCAAATCTCAGACGGTCATTTAGACGATCTGTTACCTTCTTTTTTTCACCAGCTGTGTCTCGTTTGGTTGGATTGATACTGGGTGGCATTACATACAGCAAAAGCACAAATATTGATATCATGTTGGTTTTTCATATTAAAACACACAGAATTCTTTGTGGGTTTTTCTTTAACTGCCTGGGTTTTGTGACACATGCAAGAATACAGAAAAAAAATTCTTCTTTTACATTTTAGTTTAGAGTATCTTGGTGCATGTTAAAGGAATTCTGAGAGTACAAAAATGAAAAGACATTATGCAAGATTAGTTATTGTCTCCATTGAAAATGATTAGAACCTACGAAATATAGGTATCTTGGGGCTGGTAGGTGGCAAGGTGCTTCAAGGTGCTGGATTCCCACATGGCTGACCATGGTTCAATTCCTGGACCTGGTGGCTTCCTTTTTCACTTTTCCTCACACTCTCTCTGTCTTTCTCTAATCAAACTGGAAAATAGTAACAATAATAAAGTTAAATAAAAAATAATTCTTAAATATAGGTATCTTTTCATTTACAGTGTCTGAATTAACACTTTTCTTTTTTAAAAGATTATGATTTCTTATTTAAATGATGATTTCTACATCTTTATAGCATACAATATTATTTTCACAGCATATATGCAGTGGGTGACAATCAGAGATATTAACGTACATATCATTTTCAACAAAGAACTGTACATTCTTGTGTTAAGTGTTTTTACTCTCAGCCCCTCCACCCCCTCCTATACAGTCTGTGGTATCTGCACTTGCTCTCCCTACTATTAAATCTTTCAAACTTTCAGTTTTTGCCTTTGAGTGCAAACATTAGGTGTATATTGAGTGAGTGTATACAGTGTTTATTTTTCATAGTCTGGCTTGTTTCTCTTAGCATTAAATCTTCTGTATTCATTGACTTTGTATCACATGATAGAGTCTCATTGTTCCTTATGACTGAGTGGTATTCTGTGGTGTCTGTGTGCCATGTTTCAATCTAGTCATTAGTTTTGGGGCAATCAGATCTTTGCCATTAAAGGCATGTAATGACAGGTATTCTAGTCTATTATGTTGTTAATAACAGAAGATACCTGAAACTAGGTAATTTATAAGAGTTGCAGTTTATTAGTGTTTGCAGAAAACATGGGAGCAGTGGCAGTAGTTGGAGTCTAAGGGCTCTTGTGATAATCTTCAGGTTCCCTCCAAGAGGAAACGAGGAGACAGCACCGGAATCACCTCCCTCTTTGATGCCACTATGCTTCCCTTCACCTTTATCCTCAGTAGCAGACAATATCACTGACTCTTACCTTCCTCCAATGTCTTTCATCACTTTCTGGGGGTGTAGCATATTCTCTGCAGGTCTCCCAGCTGCTCAGGTCCCCAGCATAAACATTTCCTATAGTACCTGGTAGCTGAGGCAGTGCCGCACAATTACAGCCACTACTGGATGGTCTGGAGCCGCTGAGTGTGTCTGGGACAAACTGACCACCTTATGCCTTTGAGTGTCAGCTACGTCTTTGGAATCAGTGGTTTTTGAGGCTGAGCTGAGTAGGAGCACGATGAGTTTATCAGGCAGTTGAAAATGAGTGAACTAGACTCTGTGGCAAAGTTTTGCCAAGCCGTGGCTGGTATCGCTGGTAAAGGCTGATAGGCATTCAGATCAAAGAAGAGAACCTCAGTTGAGGAAGCTGAGGTCATGATTCTACAGTGAAAATTTAACTCGGATGTGTCACTTAAAGGCCTGTAAGTGACATCCCAATCAGCTGACGGAGCAGGCTGACTGCCATAGGTACGATTATTTCAACATTAACAACATGTCACCTGGACTTGTACCGTAAATGTGATTCATCTGAACAAACTCAGATGATTGTTCTGTCTCTCCATCGTTTTTTCCAAGAGATGTCAAAGCCTCAAGATTTTGATGGCTTCTTTTGCCACTATAACCAAAAGGAACCTACACATAACTTGAGCCAGCTGCTAGCCCCTAAAGGGAATAAAATAGAGCCTTCCATTCCCAGAAACAAGAAAGAAGATAGTAAAAGGCTATATTTTTATAGCTTATCTAGATCCACTTGGCTGGTTTTACTACCCTTACCCCAAGTGATTAAGCCGCTAGCTTACTCAGCAATGATTTAGTAACCTAAAGGAAAATCACGAGAGGGAGATTAGTTACTCCCTTTTTCTCACTGTGGTGGTTTGAATACAAATGGACTTATTTTTCCCCCACAAAACATGTGTAATATCCTATCCTTGGAGTTGGTAGTGGTATTATTCTGTGTTTGTTTTGCAATAGTATGAAAACAAGAGATGCTCTTTACCCAGGTTGAATGGTTTATTTTTTATAACAAAATAAAGAATGGATCTTCAGGGAAAAAATATAAAAGAACTGTGGGTTATACAGATCAGTTCAGGATTTGGAGTTCCAAGGTCCAGGGACGGCATCTAGTGAGGTCATTACAACCCGGTGAAGGGCGGGAGTACATGCATCTGTCCTTCCTGCCTCTGTTCTGCTCTCACCCTCTCGCCTTAGAAACCCACCAGGAGGCCCTCATGAGAGCCATGACTTGATGACCTTAATTCTATTCTCCTTCAAAAAGCTCCATCTTTCAACACTGCTGTCAGATTAAGTCTTCAACTTTTTACTACTGTCACAATCAAAACTCAACACGTGAATTTTGGAGACCATCCACACCATAGCAACAGGAAACTGGGTCTTTATGGAGACAGCTTGCTCAATAGAGAGTCCGTATTTGCTTCAGATGGACACCTATATAGACAGGAGGAAAGATGTGGGCTTTGGCAGGGAGAATGGCAGACTACAGTAAAATTCGAAGAAAGCTTTTGTTGTGCTGATGGCCAAAGTTACCAAACGGTATAGCTGTGCATCTGGTAGTAATGGACCGGCACTAACAACCCTGCTGTGCTCAGACAAGCTAGAAGCAGCCTGTGGGAAGCATGGCTTCGCTAAGTGCTGCAGTCAGTCCGGAGGGACACCCAGATGGTGCTGGAAGTCAGCTATGCTCTGCACCGGGAGATTTTCATGACCACCATGCCTCCAGGAAAGCAGCAGCCATACTAATTAATGCCTCAGAAAATACTGTCCTAACTTCATCTCCTCTTCTATGGGTCCCTAATGCAGTAGAAGCCTTACAAGTCCAAAACAACTCCCAGATTCTCAACCTGCAACGTTACTACCTGTGGCATGCTAATTCTTCTACTGTTTGTTTCCTATATAAGTAACGAAAATAAACAACAGCGCTCTTTTCTTTTCATAATGGAAGTTAATCTCTTGACTGCTTAACAACTGTTCTAAGTCTATATTCCATCCTGACCCGATAGATACTTTCCTGGAACAAGGTATGGTATTATTTGTACATATAAACTAGAAGTGGACTTGCTGAGTCATAGAAAAGGTATGTGCTTAACTTTAATACAAAATATTAGTTTTCTGAAGTAGTTGTAGTTTACAGTCTCATCAGCAAAGTATGAAAGTTTCATTTAGTCTAATTTTAGCTATAGGGTGCATGAGCTCGCTGGAGAGACAGAGAGGCAGAAAGTGAGAAATCACTCCCAGGGGGGAATGGCCACTCTGCAATCCCTTGTCCTCCATTCTATACTTGGGAATTCAGGCTCGCATGCACACATGAACAGTGTGAGTTTTAAGCCACCAGGTCCAGGACTCAAACCACGGTCAATTACATGGGAGTTTAGTGACATAACCATTACTCCACTTCTGGGTCCTTTAATCCATATATATATATATATATATATTTAATTTTTTTTGAGAGGATTTTTGCTATAGTGCACGTGCGCTCGCCAGAAAGACAGAGAGAGACAGAGAGTCAGAATGTGAGAATTCATCCCCCAGGGGAGATGGCCATGCCGCAATCCCTTCTCCTCTATTCTCCTCTAGAGATCTTGGGCACGCACACACACACGCCCGGCGTGAGTTTAAGCCACCAGGTCTGGGACTCGAACCACAGTTGACTACATGGGAATCCAGCGACATAGCCATTATGCTGTAGGTCCCGATCCATATTCTTAACACCACTTAGTGGTCTGTCTTTAAAACTTAAGATATAAGGAAAGGTGTGTAGAGATATTTCATTGACTTTTTTAGAATTATTCACTACCCTGAGACTAAAGAAATTGAAAATCTTTTTATAAGAAAATTAAAATAAAATTAAAATAGAAACATAAATACAGATTTAATGAGAAGAGCAAGGCTGTGCTGAGTAGAGATTATTATCTTCTAAATTGTTTAATCGTGGCAAGAATTTGAAGACAAGGAGAATAAAGCAAGCGTGTTTGTTGTACTTTTTCTATGTATTGTTAAAAAGTGGTTCTGGTACCACATAAATTCACATAAACAATTTTTCATTTTTAAGAGAGATTTTTTGCTATAGGACACGTGCTCACTGGGAGACAGAGACAGAGAGACAGAAAGCATGTAATAACACCCCCAGAAGGCATGGCCATCTTGCAATCCCTTCTTCATTCTCTTCAGATTTTGGGCATGCATGCACATGCGCCCAGCATGAGTTTCAAGCCTCCATGTCCAGGACTCAAACCATGGTCAAGCACGTCGGAGTCCAGTGATGTAACCATTACTCCATCTGCTGATCTCTTACATAAACAGTTTAATTTAACTCTACAATACATTCTCCAATATTATACAGGTAACAGATTTAGACATATTATTGTAAGTCTAGGTTTATAGTTTCATGTAAAAAAACTTTTCCACATATTCTTTTTTTTCTCTTTTTAATATTAATTAATTTATTATTTTTTAAATTTTTTTCTTTTTTTTCATTTCATTTCATATTCTTAACTGTTATCTAGGGGAAAAAATTCATGTAACAACATAACTAACTATACTTCACATTTCATGATTCATAATTTTTATTTAATTAAAAAGCTTCTAATGGACGTATTCATGGTATCTTAACATTTCAATTTTTTTTTTGAGAGGTTTCTCACTATAAGATGCGTGTGCTTGCCAGACAGAGAGAGAGAGACATAGATACAGAAAGCGAGAAATCACCCCCCAGGGGGGATGGTCACGCCGCAATCCCTTCTCCTCCATTCTCCTCTCGGGATCTTGGGCACGCACGCATACGCGCCCGGCGTGAGTTTTAAGCCATCGGGTCCAGGACATGAACCGCAGTCAACTACTTGGGAGTCCAGTGACATAGCCATTACGCTAACTGCTGGTCCCCAACATTTCAATTTTTAAATGAATGCTTTCACAATCAACATGTATATTAACAGACTCCATAGGAATAAGAATCTCTGATATAATCTTCCTGTGTCATTTGTTTGTTTTTTAAAGAGAATTATTTTATTTAACCTTATTTATTTATTTTAACTTGACAGTGAAAGCCACCACGGAGGTAGAAAGAAAACTAGGAGTGTGTGGTTACACAGAAATCGAGAGTAGCCAGTGTTTCCCGTAGAAAAGATCTCTAATCTGTGTAATGCTGCTGGAAGTTCAAATAAGGTAAGCAGGCAGTGTGTCTTTGGGGATAAAATGGCAGCTGTAGCTCAGGCTGTTAAATAGGTCGATAGGCGTAGAAGCAGAACTTGTCGAGCTGGAAAGTAAGTGAATAGTGAGGAAGCTGAGGCTATAAATCTATAGAACTCTTGAAAAATTTTGCCGGAGAGAGTTTTGGATCAGGCCTGGAAGAGTATGAGAGGTCTAATGAATAATTTGGGGGAATAAGAATGAATAAAAATGAGCAGTAGCTATATGACAGGAAGAGTTTTTGTACACTGGAAAAAGGTCATCAACAGCATACATTTCCTAAGAAGGGTAAGAGAAAATGGCACAAAAGAAGAATTGAAAAAAAAATTGCTTTCGGGATAAGAAAGACTTATTTCAAGGCGACTAGAGAAAGAAATATCAGATGCATGTAGAGTCCTAATTCCAACTTTACCTGCACTATTAGGTAAAAGTTTATGTTTTAAGTAATTATAGAATGTAGGTAAAAAAATGACAGAACTATATAAGTTAGACTGGAGTGTAGGAAGGGATGAATTAGTCATGTGAGAGAAGGTAGAAAAGTTAGATGAGCAAATGAATGAATGAGTGTTGACAAAATTAAAGAAACGGGGTTTTTGGCAACATTTCTAATCTGGCCTAGGAGAGTGCAAGACTTTAAATAGATGTTAAAGTTTGAACTCCTTGGAATGAAATGCAAGGTCATTCACAAAATGCCTTTCCCAAGTTTTGTTCTTATTCTCCTTTATTCCTAGACTTTTTTCCATCCTTCAATTCAGGCTTCTTTGCAAGTCTCTTGCATACACCTTGCTCTCTCATCATTTATAGTCTTACTTAAAAATAATTTTTGGGGGGCCAGCAGTTGGCATAATGGCTATGTCGCTGGACTGCCATGTAGTCAACCACGATTTGAGTCCCAGACCCAGTGGCTTAAACTCACGCCGGGCACGTGTGCGTGCGTGCCCAAGATCCCGAGAGTAGAATGGAGGAGAAGGGATTGCGGTGTGGCCATCCCCCCGGGGGGTGATTTCTTGCTTTCTGTCTCTCTGTCTCTCTCTGTCTCTCTGGCAAGCACACGCGTCCTATAGCAAAAACCTCTCCAAATAATAATAATAATAGTATTTTTGGATCTCTCTTCCTTATGTAACCAGAGTTAGGAATTCTCACTTTCAAGCACCCAATCATGTTTGTTTCCTTATTTTTATTTTAACTGTTTATTTTGTCCTATAATATTTATTTATAATGGCTTTTTTCTATATTCTTCCTAGTGGGTATGCTCTTCTAACTTATCTATTTTGGGCAGGCATCTATCTCCGCTGTTTAACGCACCATTGCCACACAGTGAAATCATTTCTTAAACAAGTGAGTAAATAGATGAGCACACATAGATAGCTCTGGAAAACACAATATCAAAAAATTGAAGACAAGGCAGATCATTTCACTTAGATAAGTTGATATCCTCATTAATAGAGACATGAAGCCAGCTGAGATGAAATGACATCCTTCCAGTCACAAAACTAGAGCATGAATTAAATTCTTCTATCTGCTAGTTTCGTTCTCAAACCAGTACATCATGTGGCTTTTTATGTTCCTCCCCTACCGTAGTTGACAGCTATGTATAAAGATTTTCTCTGAGGCTATCAGTTTCTTGGATGTTCCTGGAAGAGGAGCATGTCTCTAAGGACACTTTGGACCTCTGGGATCAGTCCCAGTACCACAAAATAAAGAAAGGTCAGCTCAGTGGTGTAGTGGTTATGGTGGCTGGAATCCACATGGCTGACTGCATGGCAGAATCCTGGGCATCACGTCTTGCAAAACATGCCAGGTGTGTACATGTGTGTGCCCCAAATCCCAAAAGGAAAATTGAAGAGAAGGCGTCACCATTTGCCTGGGAGGTTCTTTCTCTCTTTCTGTTTCTCTCTCTCTCTCGTGATCACACGTGCCCTATAACGAACAAAACGAATGTTAAAAATCAACAAAACAAGAACAAACAAACAGAAAAAACTTTAAAGGAATTGGTAAACATCAAACAATTTCCCAAGATTTAGCTGCATTTATACCTATGGCATGAGTTCTCAAGAAACACAATCATATTCATGATTTGCTACCATTTAATGAAATTTTATTCTGAGTTAAGTACTGGAATGATCCCTTTAAAAGCATTTCATTAATATTCTCTGCAGGATAAAAAGATAAAAAGATAGGAGTTTTGGTAGCAATAAGGCTACTATCTGATTTTTGTAATAAACCAAAATTTTAAGTTAATGTCAGTTTCACTAGTTTAGACATACTTGTCTGGTTTATTTCACCAACACAATTAATCCTCCAAACATTAACAAACTGGAAGTAGCCATTGACACCCTCTGAGATATGACTTACAACATCCACTCACACAGATTTTAAATAAACATGTATTGATTATTGTATCAATAACTATTGAATCAATAAGAGTTCTTGGTTTAAAACCACAGACTCCAACTCTGGTCACTTAAAAGTAGCAATAGTTTTACTGTAAGCTTTATAGCTTTGTACAAATAAGAACATATACTAAAAAAGAATGTATCTGGAATAATAGCAATCATGATGACTCCAGGAGGAAAAAAAAATGGCTCTTGAGTGATTTTTCACTAGGATAAATGGCCCAGCCATTTTTCATCCTGGAGTCCTTTTGCTCAATATTCATATTCCTGGGAGGAAACATCTAGCTGGCCTGGTACGGGACCATACTCACAGGAGGAGGAAGCTCTTTCATTGATCTCCCCAACAACTGTGCTTGAAATAAGATACGGGTAATTCCCCAAAGGAAAAATTGAGGTGCTGTTATCACACCAACGAATATAGATGTTGGCCAGGCACAAACAACTGTGGTGAAAATGATGATGATGATGATGATAATAGTGTCTCTTTTCTTTTCTTCTATTTTTAAGCTAGTCAAGAAGAAATGTGCCAGTCTGCTTACCTATGTATTTAGCATTTATTTATTTTTAAATTTTTACGAATTGGACATATTTATCATGTATAGTTATCATATTAATGTTTTTTAACATAGCAGAATAATTAAATCACTAATTACAGTGCATTACTTCACATACTTTTTTTGTGATGAGAACACTAATCTACTCTTTGCGCAATTTTCAGCCATAAAATATGTTGTTATTAACCATAGTTACCAAGTTGTACAGAAGAGCTTTTGAATGCATTCCTATCTAACTGAAATCTTGTATCCTTTTAGCAAGATCTCTGCAATGTCCTACAATATCCATTATTCTACTCTCTCCTTCTGTGAGTTCAGCATTTTAAAATTCCTCATCATAGTGAGATCATACAGTATTTGTCTTTATGTGTTGGGCTATTCTAATCTATTCTGTTGCTAGTATCAAAAAAGGATCTGAAACTGATCTTGATGTATCACAACAAGGTGGAGGGCAAGAATTCATGCTTCGTGTGTGTCTGTTCTGGTCTGGTTTCCTCTTCTTATACACCTTCTTGGAGCCAATTATGGGGACCCCACTAATGATCTTAATTCTTTCTTTCTTTTTTTATTCAGATAAAAAAGTCTTTAACAAAGATTTTTACATGTCATGTACTTAATGGGAAACAATTAAAAGGTTATGCAAACAATCTGGTCAATAAAATTTTATCTTTCAGATCATATAATTTTTTAAAAAGAATTATTAAGCTAATTAATTAATTAATTAATTTAAATTTGACCAGAGAGGGACAGAATAAGAAAGAGAGAGAGAGGAGAAAGAGAGAGGAGAGAGAGAGAGAGAGAGAGAGAGAGAGAGAGAGAGAGAGAGGAGAGAGAGAAAGAGAGAGAGATGGAAAGTGAGAAACAAACCACCAGGTCCAGGACTAGAACCGTGGTTGGCCATGTGGGAGTCCAGCAGCCTTAACCACCACTCTACCTGACAGCCCCAGATCATATAATTTTTCCTCAAGGTGTGTGCATGTTTTTGTGATGGTCTCAAAAGAAGATCTTGAGTTCAGTTTGACTCATCGGTAGGTCTTTGAGGAGAAACTCAACAGGATACAAATGCAAATTCAGTAGCAGCTGCCCTTAGTTCTTTAGTTATACTTCATTCCAATTCTTCCTGCACCTTAAACAAGTAGTTCTCTATGCTGTTATTCGAAGGCCCTGAGATTGAGGTAGGAAACACTGAGATTTCTCTTGAAATAAGATTTTTGTTGAGCACTATTACTTAGATTTCAAACATGAGGTAACTCTAGGATTGGTCTTGTAGTAAGACCACTGAGTCTGGTACTGACTTCGGCTACCTTCTCAGTCTTGTTCAGTTTATCCAATAATGATTTTCTATTTTGATTCTTCTAGATAGTTGCTTGTATTTTTCCAATTCTGTTTTATTAGAATCTTCTTGAGGAGCTCTTATTTTGAAGAGTTTGGATTCCTGATCTTTAATTCTGAGTTCCATCAGACTCCTTATTGAAGTATAATTACTCTCACCTGCTCTAAGTTTTCTTGAAATGCTGCTTGTGTCTATAAAAATATATTGACTTCTTTTAATTTTTCTTCTATATCCCATCTTTCTCTTCCTTCAATCTCCTGCTTATACTGTTCTTCTTGAACATGTTCTATCATATTTATTTCCATATGACTTTTGAGATTTACTACTTCTTATTTCAACTTCAGTTAATTCTTCTCTAGTTTTACACGTTTCTGCTGTATTCTTCTCATAGATGACAACTCCTGGTGAAGAATTCAGTTCTTTGCCTCTAGATGTACATAGTTTGAAAATGTAATTTCCAGTTTTGCTGTAAGATCACCAAGCCAGTTATCCCTTCCTCTAATTCACCATTTTTCTTTGTTTATTGATCCAAATTATATTCCAGAGATTGCTTTAATGCTTTCTCTAACTGTTCCTTTTCATCCCCGAATGTCTTTTCTTCTTCTGCTCCTCTAATCTCATCATTTCCAAATGCAACAATCCCTGATGTTCAGTCCTGTCCCTTTCTATTTCTCCTTTTAAATTCCTAATGATCTTAATTCTAATCTCCTTTAAAAGGCCCCACCTTTAAACACCATAGTCAGATTAAGTTTTCATCTTCTTAATCCTATCATTACAGAATCTCAATGACTGACTTTTTGGGGAATATTGAAACCATAGCCCTATCCACTTTTCTTAACATAATGTCCTCTAGGTTCATCCCGTTCCCATGGTTTAGCAAATCAAAGTAATGTATTCTTTTTTTGGTTGAATAGTATTTTATTATATATATAATATGCACATGTGTGTGTGTGTGTGTGTGTGTGTATATATATATATATACATACATATATATATATATATAGTGAGTGTATATTTATGTGTGTGTGTCATTGTATATATAAATATATACACATATAAGTACATGTAAGTAAATATATTTATATGTGTATATATATATATATATATAAAGAAAACAAACCATATTTTCTCTATTCATCCATTAATGGACAGATTGATGACATATTTTGGTTACTATGAATAATGCTGCTATGAATATGTAGATGTTTTTCAACACACTGATTTCATTTTGGATATATACCCAGAAATGGAACTGCTGGATCATATAATAGTTCTATTATTTACATTTTGAGGAGCTTCTGTACTGTTTTGTAAAATAGTTGCACTACTGTATGTTCCCAATGATAGAGTGCAAGGGTTCCCTTTTTCTCTATATCCTCTCCAATACCTGATATCTGTTGTCTTTTGATAATAGCTGTTCTAACAGGTTTGGGTGAAATCTCAATATAATTTTATATTCTTCTGGTAATTAATGATTTTGAACTTTCTAAAAATATATCTGTTGGTCATTTGTATATAATCTTCTGAGAAATGTCTATTTAGGTCCTCTTCTATTTTTTTAATCAGGTCATTTATTTCTCACTATTGTGTTGTTTGAGTTCTTTATAAATTTTGTATATTAACATTTTATCAGATATATGGTTTGAGAATATTTTCCCCATTCCATAGATTTTACTTTACTCTATTGGTTGTTTCCTTGCCTGTGTAGAAGCTTTTTAATTTGATATTATCCCATTTATCACTCTCTGATTTGGGGTTCATATCCAAAAATGTCATTGCCCAGACCAACATCAAGAAATTTTTCCCTCTATATTTCTATAATAATTTTATAGCTTCAAGCCTTAAAGTCTTTAACTTATTTTGAGTTGATTTTTATATATGATGTGAGATAAGAGTTTATTTTCATTCTTCTGCATATATATATATATCCCCTTGTCCCACCACGGTTTATTGAAGATACTGTCTTTTCTCTAGCTTTTGTTCTGGTCTCTTTTGTCAAAAATTAATTTCCATAAATGTATAGACTTAATTCTGGCTTCTCTATTCTGTTCCATTATCTATGTTTCTGTTTTTATGTCAATACCATGCTGTTTTGATAATTATAGCTTTGTATATTTTGTAGATATCTCCCCTTGTCCCACCACGGTTTATTGAAGATACTGTCTTTTCTCTAGCTTTTGTTCTGGTCTCTTTTGTCAAAAATTAATTTCCATAAATGTATAGACTTAATTCTGGCTTCTCTATTCTGTTCCATTATCTATGTTTCTGTTTTTATGTCAATACCATGCTGTTTTGATAATTATAGCTTTGTATATTTTGTAGATATGATACTTCCAGCTTTGTTCTTTTTCCTCAAAATTGGTTTGGATGTTCAGGGGATGATGGTGTTTTCCAATAGTCTTTCAATACAATAGGTAACTTCTTTCAAAGATGACTTTAAAGCTAGTAAATTTCAAATTTCCCAAAGGTAATTATATATAATTCATAATCATTAATTCCATACAGATGGAAAAGCACTCTACAGGGTTATAGCATGGAAACAGGGTAGGAAATACTTATTGGTGTGGATAAAAATCTTTCAGTAAATAAATTGTTACCGAACACAATTTTTAAAGGGGAAAAAACCCACATAATCATTATAAAGAAAAAAATACAGTAGATTACTTTAATTGAGGAGACCCTACAGTTAGTTATTTATTGACTTCCATCCTTTTGACCTTGGACAAGTAACTCAGTTTCTCCATGCTTTTATTTATAAATTTATAAATATATTTTCTTTATGAAGATTTTTTTGGAGAGATTTTTTACAATAGGGCACGTGTGCTTGCCAGAGTGAGAAAGAGAGACAGAGAGACAGAAAGTGAGAAATCATCCCCTGGGGAGGATGTCCATGCTGCAGTCCTTTTGCCTCTATTCTTTTCTCAGAATCTTGGGCATGCACATACATATGCCCAACGTGTTTTAATCCACTGGGTCTGGGACTCGAACAGTAGTTGACTATGTGGGAATCCAGCAACATAACCATTATGCTATCTACTGGTCCCAAATATTCTTGAAGTCTTAAAAAATGACATCTAAATGATATATAGTGATTGAATGTATAAATAATAATAATAATAAAAAAGTCAGACAATTGAATAAAGACTATCATGCTGGGTAAAGTCTCTTTACAATCTAAATGCTGTATACTGATTGAATGTATATAAATCTATTTTGATGTTGTTTTGACATTTCTATAAAAAAGTAGATCTTCAGCCTGATAAGAAGGGAATAAGATATGAAAAAATATTAGTCTTAAACTCCGCTTAGAAAGTTCTGTTTACTCCATTTGCTAAGTCAATCTTCTGAAGCTTTAAAACAAATTTTGAAACAGATTCCCTTTTCCTTTACCCTTTTCCTTTATACCCGCCATGTTTAAATCCATATATTGGTAAAGCTTTTTCCTTGGGTTCAAGCCTTTCCCGTTTGTTCCATTTGAAATACTCTCTGAACCTCCCATTTATGTCTTTTGTCACATTAAGCACTTTTTACTCATTAAAAAAAAATAAAACCTATCACATTATTTTGTAATAATGGTTTTAATTTGTTCTCTTCTGCTCAACTGAATTCAGAGATTGATATCTTGTCATATTTGCTTTCTTAGCTCAGGTCCTCACACATAGCCTGGCAGATGGTAGGAATTCAGACAAGATTTGTGAGATTAATAAGCAAATGAAAAACTTTGGCAAAATAAGAGAGCATTTCAAGGCAAAGTCCCTGCCTGTTTTTCAACCAGGATCTGTGGAGGCAGTGTTTACTCTTCACTCCTTCGTTTTATTTTATTTATTTATTTTTTGGATTGTTGCATTGTTTTCCCACTTTTGGAAGAAAACCTGACTTTTCAAAAGAAATGTCTCTCATTCTTCGTTAAAGGAATTGGCTCAGGTTCTGTGAAAATTTCATTGCCCTATATAAATGTTTTAAGGACTTAGAAACAAAAGATTCAGGCCTATGAAAAGTGTAATGAGTCCCAATACAGCCATTTGTAATGGGGACTTAAGTGCTTTGTTTGTGAGCTTTAGCAAGGGAAACAGATTACCTGCATCATGTGCTAATACCCCAGAGTCGGTCTAAACTCTACTCCACTAGGGAAAGGCATCATGGGGATTCCAGCAAACACTCCAAAGATGAATTCTGTAAGCCTGTCAGCTGATGAGAAAAAGTATCTTACTGGTGACCAACTTCTAGCTCAACACTTGTCTTCCTGGTACAGGACTTAAAATCATCAGGAAATCGTTATAAATGCATGAAATTATTTTCCCATAATAATTGAAACACTTGCACAGAGAATATTGCCCACTGAATCTCTAAGACTCCAGGAAATAGCAGAGATACAGTTTTTAAAAATATATCTGAAAGACATCACTCCTTGGTTTAGATGTATACAGTGTCACAAATGTCAGAGCATTATTTAATTGATATGATTTTAATTGATATGACCAAAGTTTTAGTGTACCTTTGTGTTTCCCATAATTGATCACTTTGCTTACTTCCAAATTTTTTGGTCACTGGTAGAATGTGTTGTTTTTCTGCAACAAGCTTTGCCAGTTATGAGAGCTTTATTTATTTATATTATTTACTTTTTTTAAAAAAAGAGACATTTTTGCTATAGGGCACGTATGTTCACCAGAGAGACAGAAAGTGAGAAATCACCCCCACCCCCCGGCAGGGGGATGGACACATTGCAATCCTTTTTCCTCTCTTCTCCTCCTCAGGATGTTGGGCATGCAAGCACACATGCCTGTGAGTTTTAAGTCACTGGGTCTGGAACTCGAACCGTGGTCAGCCATGTGGGAGTCCAGCAATGTAACAATTACACCATTTGCTGGTACCCACCACAACACCCAATACTAATACATAATGAATATAGTGGTCAGTGTATTACAAATGAAAGAAAATTTAAGGACCCGGTGGTGGTGCAGCAGTAAAACATGATGCTCTATGAGGCAGTCCCACATGGGAATGAGTGTTCCCAGTTCAAGTCCAGAGACCTCCCTGAGAATGCTGGGCATGCACATGCCCATGATCCCGGGATGAATGAGGGTTAGGGCTGGATCATGGCATGAAGACCTGATGGGAGTATTGCCCCTCTCTCTCCCTTTCTCTTTCTCTGTTTCTCTCATGCATGGATGGAATAAATGAATCAACTTTTTAATATTTTTTTGAGGCTTTTGCCTTAGGGCATGTGTGCTCACTGGAGAGAGGCAGAAACAGTGAGAGGGCAAGTAAGAAATCGCCACCGAGGGGGGATGGCCATGCCGAAAGACCTTCTCTTCCATTCTCCTTATGAGATCTTAGGCATTCACACACATGTGCCTGGCCTGAGTTTGAAGCCCCTGGATCTAGGACACGAAACAGAGTCGATCATAAGGGAGTCCAGCGAGGTAATGCTAAGTCATCTGCTGGCCCCAATAAATAAACTTTTAAAAAGTACTAAGTATCCATCAAATAAGGAAATATTAAAAAAGTAACTCTTTTGAGCTTATTCAACAAATGTTTCCTATAAGAAGAAGAGATTGTAGGGTGGCTATCCCCTCACTTTCCCTCTCACTGTTTTTCTCTGTCTCTTTCTAGCAAGTGCACATGCCCTATGGCAAACAAACAAACAAACAAACAACACCTTAAAATTTTTTTTTTCTTTGAAGCAAAGCAATTCAGTTTTCCTTTTTACATCACTCTCAGTGGTTCTAAACTTAATTAGCTTGGTATGCCTTACACTTATTTGCATTCATGAGACATTTAATCTGAGTATAACTTTTTGAAATCAAAATATGAACTGGAAAGGTGGAAGTTTGATTAGTGGAACAAGAACAATAACAAGTAATCATAGCAATGAGATGTTAATTGGTGTCTGGGTGCTTCTATTCATAGTAACGACGGGACATCATACCCCTGTGTCCTTAACTGTTCAGCAACACTTTGCCAAATCATTATTACACTGCCAGTTATACTGCACTCGAAACTCACAGGTATTCTAACAGCATAAAGAGACACGGACGGATGAAAAAGCCTGTCCTTGTTAACAGGGTGGCAGTGTTTAAAATGAAGGTGATGTATTTTGCCAAACTTCCTTGTCTTACATTTCAAAGTCTAAACTGAGAACACTGTGGAGATTTTCATTTCTCAAAAAGGTTTATTTGTATTTTGAGTTTGGTCAATTTCCTTTGTTATTTATTTATTTATTTTAGAATTACTTGATTTTATTTATTTATTTACTTTTTAATTTGACCAGACAGGGATAGAGAGAGAGAGTGAAGAGAAAGAGGGAAAGTGAGAAAGCAAGCCATCAGGTCCAGGACTTGAACCATGGTCAGCCATGTGGGAGTCCAGCATTCTTAACCACCACACCACCTGCTGGCCCCAAGTTTGGCCAGTTTTCTGCACAGATTATTCTTTCATGAAATGTGACCAAAGAACATAAAAAATTTTAGTGTACTTAAAAGTTAAAATTTCTTTTTATACAAATTATCTTTAATAACTTTAGCACAACATAGTATTTTGGATATAAATACTGAGAATGAGTCTTGATTTGTCCAAAAGTAAAGCAGAATTGGCCATTATCTAGTGAAGCATATTTTTCACACAGGAAATTCAGACAATTTCAGAGAACTGGGGAATGAAAACATTTGCTGGAATACAATCAAACCAGTTACCCTATTATTAAAAACTCAACTTCAGTTATTCACAAAATGTATTTAACCTGGAAAAAGGATTATATCAAAAATATCAATACTGGGACCAGAAGGCGGCCTGGTGATTAAGGCCCTGGACACTCCCACATGGCCGACCAGGGTTCAAGTCTTGGACTTGGTGGCTTGCTTTCTCACTTCCTCTCTCTCTCTCACTCTCACCCTCTGTCTCTCTCTGGTCAAATTAAAAAAATCAATGAATGAATAAATGAAAAATTAAAATAAATAATTATTTAAAAAAAGTATCAATACTTTTGGCAAATACTGAATAGTTTTGTGATATAGAAAATTAGCCTCCTCAGAATCGTGTTTTCTTCATTTTCTCTGTAAAATATCAGAGCAGAACAGTAAAGCCCCATAGCCATCACCACAAATAATCCATATGACACTTGACTGGCTGACCTGTGAGTGACAATGAGTCTTGAGGAAAAAGAATATGTCTAACTTAACTTATATCTTCAAATATATAGAATTGACTGTATACATGCTATGGTAGTCTAACTCTCCAAAGATACTTCCTAATCCCTGCAATTTGTGAATGTGACTTTATTTGCCAAAAGGGGCTTTGCAGCTGTAATTAAGGTAGGGTCTTGACATTGGGGAGATTATCTTTCAGTTTATCTGCTAAGGCTGCTCTAGCAAAGTAGTACAAACTGATTGGCTTGAACAACAGAATCATATTTTCTTTGAGTTCTGAAGGCTGTAAATCTGAAATTAACATGTCAGCTCCATTCTCCATTAGTTTCTTCCAAGAGCTGTGAGGGAAAAACCTGGTCCATACTTCTTCCCTAGCTTCTGTGTGGGTTTGCCGACGATGTTTGTTATTCCTTGACTTGTGAAGGCATCACCCTGATTGTTTTCATTTTCAAAGGATGTTCTTCCCATGTGCATACTTGTCTCAGTGGCCAAATTTCCCCTTTTATAAGGGCACCAATCATGGATTAGGGACTACCCTAATGGCTTCATCTTAACTAAGTGCACATGCAATAACCCAGTTTCCTAATAAGGTAACATTCTGAAGACTAGGGGATAGGACTTCAAAATATAGTATAAGAGGGTAGAAATTCAACCCATAATGACCCTGGATAATTTGAGTGGGTCAAAAATATAATAATGAAGGTCCTTACAAGAAAGAGGCAAAAGGATCAGAAGTAACGGGTGACATAATGATGGAAGCAAGACGTCGGAGCAATGTGGAGAAGGAGTCACCAGCCAAGGGATGCAGGTGGCTTCCAGAAACTGACAAGCCAAGAAAACAGATGATTTCCTAGAGCTTCCAGAATGAAACACAGCTTTGGCAACAGGCTGACTTTTGTCCAGGGAAACTAATTTCAGACCTTGGCTTCCAGAACTGTAAAAGAAAATACCTCTGTTGTCTTAAGACCTTAAATTTGTTACTATCGTGATAAGGAAATGAATATGATGGATGAAATTTTGTTTTAAAAACATACTGTTTCTAATCTGAAAAAAAATGTTTATTTCACCCATGAGCAAGAGTGATAGAGGGAGACAGAGATAAAGAGAGACAGCACCCTCAACAGGGTCTTGATGCCACAATCCACTCCCAGCTCCAGCCAGTCCTGGATAACTGACGTGCACATTCTCGGTGTTATCAGGGAGGTCTCCATTGCAAACCTGGAGCATTTCCATGTGGGTCAGCCTTGCAGAACTTCGTGTTTTACCACTGTGCCACCATCTGGCCCCAGGAAAATTTATTTTAATTGGTTGGAAAAATGCTCAGTAATGTGATCACTTTAGGAAAACTGGACCTTTTGGGCTGTATATCTAATAGATTGTGTTCCTCCAAAAAAGAAGGAAAAAAACCTCTTTCTTGTTATGATTTGTTTGTTTCCCCAAGACTATAAATCAATTACTGTACTCTAATATGACTGTACTTGTTTTATAATTATTCAAAGATTACCTATTTAGCAGCCTGATGTGTCCTGAATTTTATGTACTTCTTTGACATGATGTGTTTATTTTATAAAATCAATGACCCTTTGATTAGACCCATATATTCTTTATAAAGAAATGTGTTGCATTACTTATATCTATTTTTGTTACTTAAAATATTTATATATATTTTATATATATAAATAAATTTATAATATATAAAATTTTTTATATAATTTTAAACAATTTAGAAGTGGAAATAGGTAGACTTATGGTTGAAGGGACTTGAGAAACACATTATTGTCATTATTTTATTTTATAGCTAGCTAATGTGAGTTTCAGCAACTATATTTCACTGACTAAAAAGTTGGTGAGTATGCAAATTATACACAGGAACCTTTGTTATTAAATGTTTCATATATAGATGTCATTCCACTTTATTATAACTGATAACACTCCCTTTCTCTGCCTTCTGTATTACGATTTCTGTATCAAAATATATACAAGAACTTTTTATTTTTTATATTTTCTCTTAAATAGCTCCTTTTATTTTTCTTTTTAACTGATAAAACAATCTTCTGATTGCTTCATGAAATGCTTTATTTTAGAATATTAGGTATTGGGAAGATTATGGTTGAGTGATAAAGTTGCACTGCTCAGAATTAAATTCAAAGTTTAGTAATTTATTATTTGTATAAGCTTTAAAAAGTTGACTTCTCTGTCTGTTAGTCCATCTATATAACAAAGGGAAATAATAATATTAGCAAATACACTTGTGTTTAAAATATTAGCTCCTGTTAAAATTTTATGTGCCTAGATCCTTCAAAAGAATATAACAGGAGATGAACTACCATATGACCCAGTAATTCCACTCTTAGGTATGTACCCAAGGAATGGGAAGACCATCAGTCAGAAAATCCCTTGCACATATATGTTTATTGCAGCATTATTTACAATTGCTAGGATATAGAATCAACCCAAATGTCCAAAAATAGACACGTGAATTGAAAAAATGTGACATATACACTCTATGGAATGCTACTCAGTCTTAAAAACAATGAGACCCTGACATTTAATGCAAAGTGGATGGATATGGAAGACTTAATGCTAAGCGAAGCAAGCTAGACTATGAAATATAGACTTGATATGTCTCCACTTAATATATACCAAACGTCTGTGCTCTGTAGCAGAAATCGAAAGATTGATGGTATAGTAACAAGGAGGGCAACTGTAGATACTAGAGATAGTAAGGATGAGGTAATACAGGGGTGGGTAATGGGGGTAGGTGGAGGGGAGTGGTGAAAGAGAACAGTAAGTTTAATTGACACAAAAATGAAAAGTTAGTTGCTGATGATAATGTATATGGTAATGTCTTTGTCTTGACTGGTAAGCACTGCATTTGTGCTGGGGAAAGCCATGCTGTACACTGTAAAAATGTATAGTGATTAAAAAGTTGGCAGGAGGAGGGGAAGTTCCACTGTCAGCCATATTTGGAAAATATATTACATGCCCCTCTCTTAGAGATTCATAATGCATGGAAACACTGAAGGTGCTTGTTCCTGTAACTAATGATATTAATACAAGGAATAAATCTGAAAAAAAAAACCTATGAATCCTCCCCCAGAAAAGACTAGAGTTGAAGATAAAAAAATCATAACCATGAGGCCAGCAGGTGGCATGTGGTTAAGGACGCTAGACTCCCCCATGGCGGACCGTAGTTTGTGTTTTGGACCCAGCCGCTTGCTTTCTCACTTTCTTTTTCTCTGTCTCTCTCTCTCTGTCTTTCATTGGTCAAATTAAAATAAATGATGATAATAAAAAAAAAAAAAACCTCATATCCAATATTACCACCCCTGAGATCATTCCATATAGGCACAATCTTTTAAACTTTCATCTGCAAATTCTCTTTCTCAAATAACACTGAGGTTTCAAATTCTGTTCATAACTATTCTTTTGAAATTTACTAAATAATCCAGAAAAGAAATTTTGTATGATCTTATCAGAGTGCATTGTGCACTTGATCA
>NW_006209381.1:769010-772592 GCF_000334495.1 Tupaia belangeri chinensis
GTGATCAGTGAAAGATTCAAGGCAGGGAAGTTTCAGGGACAGAGATGGAAAACAAAAATGTCAAAATGATAGACATAATTTAAACTACATCAGTGTTGACATGAAGTATGTATAGACCACAGACTAACCGCATCGATTTAAAAACAAAGATTCTAATACTGGATTAAAAATGCCCAACAATTTTGATCACATGAAACATTTTAAATGTTAATATCTTACATTGATTTAAAGTGAAAACACTATATGTGTGTGTGTGTGTGTGTGTGTGTGTGTGTGTGTACATATATCTTAAACATTATCCCCAAAGAAAACTGATATGGTTATATATATATAAGAGTCTGAGAGCCAGATGGTGATTCAGTGATGAAACAGGAGCTCTGGGAGCTGGACAATGAAGGGAAGGTTCTGTGTTTGCTCCCAGAGTAAACCCGGTGCTCCCGTGCCCATGATCTGGACCTGGCTAAAGGGGTGGAGAGTGGCATCAAGACTTTGCTGGTGGTGTGGCTCTTTCTCTCTGTCTCTGTGTCTTTCTCACTCATGGGAACAAGTAAATAAACCTTAAAAAAAGGAGCAAAGTAGGTTTTAAGGCAGAAACATGATTAGAAATGGAGATATTTTTTAATGGCCCCCATTTTTTTTTACTTGAATCAGTATATAAATTTTTACTTTTTGAAGCTTGCCTAGTATTTCCAGAGCTCATTTTACCCCATATTAATCAAAAAAAAAAAAAAAGAAAGAAAGAAAGAAAGAAAAAAAGAACAAAACAGCACAAACAGTGATAGTAACACATACAGAGCTGACATTAAGCACTAAGATAGATTTTAAGATGTGCAGAAAGAAACATAAATACGTTCAATGAATTGTGTGGACACATTGGAGCTGCCTCAAGTTCTTATTTAAGAAATAAAGTAGGTGGCTAATACAAAAGTCAAGGAATCATTGAGAAAGTTAAAAATCATTTAGAAATACTCTTTTAAGGCAGCCACAGAATTGGAGCTCTTGTACGGTCCATTCTAAGCCATCATTAAATGGCATCTATTAGGGTAAATCTAATAGCACAACACTTGTGGTTTCAGATTGAAGTTACATCACAGTGTGAATTTACAATGGAGTCTGTGATGCTTTATGAGGTGAGTTTTACTTCCATGCACAGAACGTTCTTTGAATTTGACTTTCTAGAAAGGTGACTCTATAGATGATTACAGGGCATGACCAGCTGTTTCACGCAACCCAGATTACTGCCAAATCAATGTGGCGTCCCCAGTGCATAGTTCATAATTTTTTGCACCATCGTACTCATGTATAGATGATTTTTAAGACTCCTAAAATAAATGCATATGAAGGCACAGATGTGTGTTTTTAAAGATGGCCAGGAAAGAATATTATCTAGATATCAAAACTAAATTGTCTTGGAATTATAGCTGTAGTCATTGTGGTATTTATTCTTCTGTCATTTTTGGTCTCCCCAAGACTTAAACATAGTACAAATCAATTGACAATGAAGTTCTTTGATACCCCCCCACCCATTTGTTCAAAATATTGGGCAAAACTCATAACAGCATACCAAAAGTAAAGCATTAATATTTAACTTAAAAATTAAAATTTCACTGATGTTTATAAAGGTCTAAAATAGGTGATTTTAACTAAGCAGCATAAAGCTGGTGCCTTCTCTAACTTCCAAACAGCCAAAATATTCATGCAAGGTAACTGCTCAATTTCTTAAGAGTTTAGGTCAAAGAACTGGATCGATTTCTTTGGGATTCCTGTTAGACTCTCCCTTCCTAGACTCAGTGCCATACCGAACAATGTACAAATATCTGTTTAAGAAAATTACAATGCCGTCTCGTAGATAGCTATTTACTTTGGTAATAAAACATAACATTGTAGTACTAAACCAAAAGAAAAATCTCGATTTTTTTTTTTTCCCCCACAGGCACTGCAGAAGAGAGGAATAGTCGATTTTTACAGACCACACAGCTGGAGAAGAGTTGATTAAGGGGATCATAGTACTAGAAGTCTGAAAGTATTATGCCTCTGTAAGGCTTTCCGTAAATCACCTTAGGAGTTGGTTAAAGTGCTTGCGATGGCTGTGTCTACTACAGACTGAGGAACATCCACACAGATCTGTCTGAAAATAGCTTGTCAAAAGGCTCTGGCTTGGATTGTCTTTAACTGGAACACAAAACCAACCACAGAGATGGTTATGTCTATGAACTAATTCTGGTCTCTTTTCACTTCAGTCAAGACTTATCCCTACAAGGCTATTCAAAACAAACAACATGGTTTATAGGAATAACTGATATTTGACTAAAATGCACATCAAAAATTATTACCAAATTTCTTCTTTAGACTGAGGGCTGGTAGAGAGGTAATGGAAAACTACAAATTCTTTTAGAAAAGATGGTGTCATGTCATCTTGATAACTCCTTAAAAAGTACAATTCTAGGTCGTAGTAGGCAGGTCTCAAGGTACCAATAATCAAATCTTGGTACCACACCTATTCCCCTCAGTAGCTACCATATACAATTTTGGAATTGCTAGTTAAGAATAAACAAGCAAATATTTACTTAGGAGTGCCAACTCAAGTGTATACTATATACATATATATGGGTTTACTTATAGGTATGTTTTAGAAAACAAGAGCCTTACACATGGCAATGCTCGTAACCTTGAAAAAATTGGCCTGTTTGTCTGACTTTGGTATCCATAACACTGATGTGTGTAATAAGTTCGAAAATACTTTGTCTTCAATTTTTTTGGAAAACTGTAGTATTGTTATTGTTTCCTTACATACTTGGAAGAATTAGACAATAAAGTAATCTGGGTTTAGAGTTTTCATGATAAGAATGAATTTTTTGAGTATAAATT
The DNA here is from genome assembly GCF_000334495.1 of Tupaia belangeri chinensis. Classification (NCBI taxonomy): domain Eukaryota; kingdom Metazoa; phylum Chordata; class Mammalia; order Scandentia; family Tupaiidae; genus Tupaia; species Tupaia belangeri. The sequence goes on from NW_006209381.1 coordinate 771,879, forward strand.
TATGATTAATAGGTCTATGACTATTTATGTTGTCAATTTTTTTTTCTGTCCACAGTATTTATTTATCAAGAGAAACTATTCTATACTCCATGTATTCATGTTTCCTAGTCCAGGAACATGGCACCAATCCAATGACATTCTTTACATTCCAAAGTCACTTTGTACTCTGGAAATACCAACCTTCCTCCTCTCTTCAAAATCTTTCATGGAATCATAATTTCTGTAGAAATCTGCATATGCCTTCTTTCTTGGGTCAGCCACAGCAAACTTACAGAAAGCTGCAACACTCAGGGATACAGTGAACGCTCCAACAATATGAAATTGCAGAAGCTAGAAGGCATTGGAGGTTTCACCAAAGCACTGGAAGCCATGGCAGTTACTGTGCCTCGACACCAATGTCCTTCTCGGCTGAAGAAGAAATGGATGGCACTCGTGCAGGTGCAGCAGGGGAGTGCCTGGTCTATTTGTCTTTGGGTGTGCGTTGGTACTTTGTGTCATACAAAGAATTTAACCATTTTAGCTCAACTGTAATATTTATTTGCAAAAAAAATTAATAATATTTTATAGTAGCTTTCACATATTATACAACTTAAGAGTAATGTTACCTCTCTCCCTTTTGTTTTTCTAGTTTGTTAGATTCTGAAGTTGTTCATCAAAAGTGTGTTTTCTTTTCTCAAGTAGACATTTTAGCGTAAATTTTAAATGCTATGGCAT
>NW_006209381.1:772623-775103 GCF_000334495.1 Tupaia belangeri chinensis
ATTCCTGGGATAAACCCTACTGAATCATAGTGTACATTACCTTTCATAATAGTTGTTTCGTTAATATTTTATTAAGGATTTTGCATTTATATTCATGAGGGATGTCAATCTACTGTCTTCTTCCAGTGTCTTTCATATTTTATACAAGGATGATGCTAACCTCTTAAAATGAGTTGAACGTATTTTCTCCTCTTCTACTTTCTGAAAAGTTTGATGCATAATTGTTATTATCCCTTCCATAAATGCTTGGTAGAATTCAGAAGCCAGTCATCAGTGCGTGGAGTAGTCTCTGTAGGAAGACTTTTTTAACTCCAGAGTCCATGCCACTAACTGATGTGCCGTTATTTGGTTTTTCTGTTTCTTATGCGAGCCTTGCTATGTCGTGTCTTTCAAGACATTATTTGCATAAAGCTATTAGACATATTTTCACAGTATCCTTTAGCGTCTGTAGGAGTCAAAGAACTTCCCCTCTCTTTCACTTCTAAAAATGATAATTTTATCTTCTTTCTTGGTCAGTCTGGCAAGATACTTACCTATATTTTTTTATTTATTTATTTTTGGTAGTTTATTATAGGTTGGGTGTGCTCACCAGAGAGAGAGAGAGAGAGAGAGAGAGAGAGAGAGAGGGAGAGCATTTCTTTTTATTGATTTTGCTTTATTTTCTTTTTGTGGGAATAAAGAGGAATAGAATAAGGAAAGAAGTAATTTTGAGCCAGTCTCTGAATCTTTATGAAGTATTTAGAAATACATGATTTTAAATTGATTTTAGAATGTAAGTCACACTAGAAGAAAAAGATCAACTGTTTTGTTTTTATGTGTTATGTGTGGAAAAATATATATGCATACACATACATAGAGGTATATATGTGTACATATATATGAATATACAAATATTATTTCAATGAATGAAATAAAATACAAAATATACAAAATATTATTTTAATGTATAACTTTTAAATAACTCACTCATCAGTTTTTTGAATGAAGCTCTATAACATGGGTAATAGATATTCTGTTCACTTCATTGAAAAAGCGTATCACAAATATTAAGAGCAAAGCAATATATTGATAAACTACTCTTTAATGACCTACTGGCAAACTTTAGTTTTAATGGAGACCCATGGAGCATGAAAGAGAAAATAAAACATCCCCTGAGAAAGTACATGCACTAAGGATTGAAGTGAACTTAAATAATAACCAAGAATGATTTACTTAAAAATGATTGCTTCTCAATTTAAAAGTGAATAAATTATTTATATGGCCACATTAGGACAAAATCTTTTCCCAGTTATTTTCTATATAATTTTATACTTATTTTTGTATTCTGTACAAAAAGAAAAACTACTTAACAAAACAGGGGGGGGGTCCTTTCTCGGTACATAAGTTTTTAAAAGTGAATCCCTCATCTCATCTCTCTGGGCAGGGACCACACTGCGAGTCATGGCTTAGTGGTTAGAGTGTGGCCATGCTTTACTCATTATATTTCTAGTCCTGAATATAATCCACAGTTCCAGCACAATGGACGTAGAACGGATTTATAGGTGTCTCACATGATCATGCACATCTAGCCATTTGAAAATCCCATCAGCCGCGTACCATCATTTTTGCCCCCACTCTCTCAAGGAGTATTTTTAAGAATGACGTGTGAATGTCAGAAACACTTTTCTATAATTTTTTAATTTTAATTCAAGTGTTTCTTTCTCAAGATTGTGCGTTAGGTTTTACACGTCTCCCCGACTTCTTTGTCCGTGAAATAATAGATTGGAATAACCAGGTGACAAAGCACTCTTGCTGCCCAACCTTGACTTCTGTAGTGGTACAGGATGTCTTTCTTTTTCTTCCATGAGGTAGTTATTATCAGACACTGGTAATAGTCCCGGTGACTCCTTCTTGAAACATCATTTAAATTTTAGTGCCACTTTTGAATTATACAAGCATTTTAAACTCAAGGATGATATAGAAGACTATAAATTCCCAGGATGTGAGAATTCTTCCTTTCACCATGATTAATACTTGTGGCAGGAAGGATGGAATAAAGAATATTGAGCATGCCGAAATTTTATAGTCACTCATTGTACCCTGGGGGGTGGAAGTTGCAAGGAAGCTCATGTTCCTTCTCTCTTTACATATACATCTATTTTTTTTTTCTTTTTTAAATGTTCAATAGGGCCAGGGAAGAGATTACGAAGTCTGCTAGGTCCTGCTGATGCATACCTGCTGAGATGGGGTAGAGGGTCACACAGTTATCCTTGCCATGCTCCAAAGAAGAAGCCTGCTGTGGCTAAAGTTTGTGTTCTTATTAAATATAGATGGCAAAATACCTCTATTGATATTGCTAAACTCCACCATTAAAAAGTTGCATGGAAACAACACAGTCAAATGAATGATTTCATAGGATCCTTACCATTAAAACTTATTTAATATGACATGAACCTAAGGGGTAGTTTTGTTTTATTTTGTTACTTTTTGGCACAGACAGG